>NW_024037052.1:9239805-9285842 GCF_015706575.1 Patiria miniata | reverse complement strand
AACAAACAAAAATTGTTGGTCTCACCATCACATTTTTAATTTTTCTTAAAGTATATTGATCTTAAGAATTCATTAACATCATTATATTCATTTTGTATTTTATTTATACAGTGAAATCTCGATAAAGTCAACTCTGATAACTCAAAAAACTGTTCAGTCCAAACAAAGAATCCATTGCCTTCAGTAGTATAACAATGATATACAACCCTACTATACTCCAAACTCTGCTTAAGTCAAATTTTGAACCTGTTTCCTTGAGGTATGACTTATCGAGATTTCACTGTATTGGTAATTTGTGTCAAAAAAGTTACGGGTTTTTTACATTCTTTAAAATAAAATGTGTTTGTTTTACTCTAGAAATAACTAATATTGGTGTTATAGTTTTAATATTCCTACTTCACCATCAGTCGTCCCCAATATAAATATCCTCCACGCCATGAAGATTAGCCTTCATAGTTCTGTCTGAAAGATATCATCCTAGTTGGTCCTTCTTATAATGCCCTCTAAAAATATCCTCCTCGCCAAAATGGTTTGTCTGTTTATTAACTCCTTCTTAAAAAATATCCTCCTAGCCAGTATGGTTAGTCTCCTCCATTATGATTTATTAAATTGAAGTTAAAACCTTGGTATAGAAGCACAAGAAAGACATCTACCTGATGACATCGATCTTTGCTCTCCAATTATCTTAGTGACATCCCTTATCGACTTCCGTTTTCTCCTCTCTGGAAGACCATCTTTAAGTAACAATGAATTAATACAGTTTAATTGTTCATTGAATAAACCTCAACTTTCCATCTACAAATTTTTTCCTCATGAAGATCCTTGACATTCTCCATGAATCACCTCCAAAAAATCATCCAAGCCAATATGGTTCTCCTCCATAATTCCCTTCTAAAAAATATCATCCAAGCCAAGATGGTTAGTCCCCTCCATAATTCCCTTCTAAAAAAAATATCTTCTTAGCCAAGATGGTTAGTCTCCTACATTATTCCCTTCTAAAAATATCATCGAAGCCAAGATGATTAGTCCTTTCCATAATTCCCTACTAAAATAATATCATCCAAGCCAAGATGGTTAGTCCCTCCATAATTCCCTTCTAAAAAATATCCTCCTAGCCAAGATGGTTCTCCTCCATAATTCCCTTTTAGAAAATATCATCCCAGCCAAGATGGTTAGTCCCCTCCATAATTCCCTTCTAAAAATATCCTCTTGGCCAAGATCGTTAGTCTCCTCCTTAATTCCCTTCTAAAAAATATCCTCGAAGCCAAGATGGTTAGTCTCCTAAATATTTCCCTTCTAAAAGAATCCTCAAAGCCAAGATGGTTAGTCTCCTCCATAATTCCCTTCTAAAAAATATCATCCTAGCCAAGATGGTTAGTCTCCTCCATAATTCCTTCTACAAAATACCCTCCTAGCTAAGATGTTGATTCTCATCCATAATTCCCTTTTAAATGATATCCTCCTCGCCAAGATGGTTAGTTTTCTCCACTATTCTCCCCGATATTTCCCTCTTAAATAATCAATACAAAAAATAATGATAAATTATTAATACCTTGATATACAAATACTTTTGCAACGAACTGTCGCGTCAAGGTCACGACTTTTCTCAAACCGGCCATCTCACCTCCGATGATGATATACAGGGCGAGTCAAGAAAGCGGAACCCAAACCCCCAAAAATGTATTTCATATTTAAAAATATATGTAGCACAAAAAAGAATGACTGGAAAGCTAATTTCATAAACTACTTTCAGATGAAAAAATTATGAAATAGCTCAATCTGTTATATCACCATTTAAACGCAATGACCCTAAAACCACTTTCGCCCAACAAATTACAATTTCGAGAGTCGTCGTCACAATTGTCTTCCAACATCACCAGCGATAAACCAGTTTAAAAGTTAAAAATATTAAACAAAGTCCTTTTGAAGGCCCGTCTTTAAAAAAAAGATTTTATAAATCATTTTGTTTGCCAAAGCAGGGTTGTATTGTGTACTACAGTTGTTGACAGCTGTTGAAACAAGTATTATGTGTCATTTTCTTTGTTGTTCCAAACAGTCGGAATACAAAATAAATTGCTTGCTTTTTTGGGGACGAAACAGGTTTTAGGGTCATTGCGTTTAAAAGGTGATATTATATTAAATGACTTGCTCCAACGCCTTCTGTATTAACTCGGCAATTGAGATTTTTCATCCATATAATGCATGTTGTTTCCAATCTGTGTTCGCCGCATTTATGCGGTACCCGCTGCTATGTACATCAGATTCGAACCAGCCAACCGATCTAGCTCGGTGGTCGAGTGGTAAGACATCTGCACTAGAAAGCGGGAGGTCGTGGGTTCGAGTCCCACCAGAGTGATATTTCCAACTTTCACTCGGGAGGTAACAGTGTTAAAATGTCGATGAAGGGCAAAGCCTGATTTGATTTAATCTGTGTTCAATGGGTAGCTTTGCCACAATGTTGAGATCTCAAGCATTAATTTAATTTTGTTGATTGCAACATTGGCTTGTTGAAATACTGAAATCAGTTGCATTCCGAGAGTTTTTCCCCCTCAATGAATGTTGTCATTTTTTCCAAGAAGGTTATTCCTAAGCCTATACGCTCTAAAAAAAAACCCAGATTGACTGTAATAACCAATATTGGTTCCTAAGTATTCCCAACATTCATTTTAGTCAAGCTGCACCATCTGTTTCACCTCTCGCTTTCCTTTTATGACTTTTTGTAGAAAACTTATTGATTTCACTTTCTAGGAATTGTTTGGTATTCATCATCCTTCGGCTGCGGAGTAGTCGACTTCAAGCTTCTTCCATTTATTGCGATCTTGGGCAAGTGTTGCGATTTGGTCTGGTCGCGGCATGCCATCACTTTCTCCAAGCAAGCGTTGAATACAAGTTAGGTATGATGTGAGTTGTCTTCCTGGTCTCCTTCTCCGCTGGGGTGGTGTATAAAGGGCATACACGTTTGCAGGCTCTTCGTTTGGCATGCGGAGTATGTGTTTTGTATTACATGTATAGGAAAGTATAAAAAGGAAATGAAAGTATAAATGGAAAGAGCGACTTTATCATGTTTTGTTTTAAACTCCTTTTTATATATAAATAGGGTACAAAAAGAAAACATCTCCTGGTATCCTTGCAAGTTCAGAAAAGCTAGAGAGAAAAATGACATGGGTCAAATTTAAAAAATAAAGTATTTTATTCTGCAATCCACCACAAGCACGCTATTTGATCATATTTTACTTCTGAGAAAATAAAAGTTGATCCACTATTCAGCTTCTGCTTTATTTGTTCGCAATTCATCACTGACATTCGTTATCTTAAAAAAACCAAAGTATATAAATCTGTTTCTTCAAAAGTTCAGTGTTAACTGTCACCGCCAGTGATGAAGTTGAAGGAAAAATGTGCAACAATTTGATACATGTACATTGAAAATGTGAAGTAACCACAAACAGCATTACTAAACTGAAAGTCCTGTCACTTAGCATAACGTGGCAATGTTACTCATTGTGACTTTTGTCCCTAATCAAAATGGTAAACTAAACTTGTACATGTTTTGTGCACATTAGAACAATTTAATTTCTAGAATAATTCCAGTGCAGACTAATAACCCAAACAACAGATTCTAATTACGACAAGACCTAAAATAAAATTAATCTTTTGAGCACCTACTTTACTTTATAGTTCTTTTAGTAAACATACTCGTCTATACAGTCTACAGTTTGCAATCTTTAACAGATTATGTCCTCTTCAGCTGACATTTCTGTTGTCTCTATAATTACTGCAAAAATTGATAATGCACCACAGTTTTATATTATATAAATATACAATGACATTATGAAAAGCAAATGGTGTGGACATGAAGCTTAAAAAAAATGGAGATTTATATTTGATACACTCATTAGACAGAAATGCAGTGAACATTTAGTACCGGAAGATCAAATAATGGGAGGTTTGCGTTAAGGAAGCATCATGTGTAAAGTGGATAAGAAAACCATTATGATGTGAAGAAGGAGCAATGTACCCTCGTGGCTTGTTCGAAAATGCTGGAAAAACCAAGAAAAACAAAAATGTTCAAGTAGTCTGGCTCCCAGACTCCACTACAGATGAAGGATAAAAAATGCCGGAAATTGTAAGGTAAGGGAACCAGTCTAGCTTGCCTGCACCCGTTCATGAACATGCATGGAACAAATAGCAAACAAAATTTGGACTGAAAAAAATGGTAAATTAGGTTAGGTTTTTTCAACGGTGGTCGGCCGACCACCGAAGTTGGAAATGTATACAAAAGTACCATTTGAAAATGACTTCACACCAGATGCCCTAATTTTACAGTATGCTTTAGACTGTCATTTATTACCAACATCCTATTAAGGTATTTCGTAACAACTTGGTAGTTTTATATATGAATTTGCTACCCCCACTTTTGTTCACTTAATTTTACAGTTTAAATCTGGCGCGCAGAGTACCACACAGAGGTCCAGGGCTACATAATCGGATTAACGCTGGCCCTGTGTGGCTGTGCGTTCAACCCTAAAATGTGGCCCGGTACATTCCATTCATAAAATGGTTAAAACAAACCTATACATGACAATGTAGGATTTGTGCACATATCGATGTGAAGGTGTGCCTAGTAGTACAACTTCTTGTCCGATTTTGTCAAACTTGATATAAACATCTTATTTCATTTTTGCATTCTTCAAGAAATCTGACGTATACACTAACGTGTATATGCATATAGATATCCTCCCCACAAACAAAATGGTACAGCCCAATAAACAAGCGCACGTTCTTTCCATCACAAATTTCTATAACTGCCTTGAAGTGAACAGTATTCAGATCCAAAATTACATTATTTTAAAATGAAATTAACTCCTAAAAAGACCACAGTTTTAATGCCAGATAACTGATTTACAAATGGATAGTTTTTAAATGTCTTATCTAAAGTAGAATTGGAGAAAATGTGTTTTGAAAAACAGGTGATGAGCAAAGTCCAAGATCACGAAACACGTGGTAAGCAATGGTACATTGATGTAAGTCTCGAACGATGCCTTATCGATCGAATGTTGTCATTGGCCACTTTTTTTCTTTGTGAAAAGTACGGCGGTTTTTTTCAACCTAATCATAACAAGTTTAACATGTAAGGAAAGAGGAGGAGCTAAGCTATTCGATTCCGTTTACCCCCACACAATTTGATACTCTAGTCAGGAGTTACAGTCAAAAGAGTTGACGCGAGGGCGCTCAATCGGTGCGTTTACACAGGAAAATGATGAAAAGTTCACATTTTCCAAGCCGAAAGTACGTGGATTTTTTTCAAGATAAAAAAAATAACATATACCATGAGAAAGAGAAAGAGTTAAATTGTACAGAACCGTTTACCCCCATTGAAAAAGACCGCTTGGTTATCAAACTATGACTCGAAACATCGAAAAAGGGGGCATTTTTACCGGGATTCTCGCCCGGAAACTGGCCTGCACAGAGGTTTGAGCTTAAGTGAACACAACAAATTCAGTGAGTTCTCGATATGATGGCTCCACACATGATTTGTTTTCTCATGAACACGCATGCTGGAATTTGCATCCTTGTGGAGTAATTCCTTTGTTCTCGTGTACTTAAGTTTTCAAGCTTGAAGGTGTACCTGCAAATGCGCCTCTTTTAACCACAATTCATTTTCTGAGTTGAAATTCGGACTTAATAACCCTTACATAAAATACTTCAATTTGCGATTCGAAATTCCTAGTTTTTGAGCAAAATCCATTTATCTATTTCGTGATAACCTTTTGGAAATTCACGTATAGAAATTGCTCTGTGGAGACGTTTACAATCTTTTGTGCAAATGTCTCCACAGGGTACCGTGTACCAGATCAAACATATGTGTGAAGTTTAATGCGTTTATCAAACTCAGGCACGATCTTTACACACTGGATATCATCCCATACCTGAATCTACTACCTTATGGAGTCCTGCCCTGTGGAGACAAAGTTATCAGTGCCTGACTATCCTTATAAATCATCCTTGTGGAGACGAATTGTGTGTAGGTAATTTGCATAGTGCATGAAATTTAACCAATCACAGACTTTCTACTTTATTCAAGGATTGAATGTGTTACCCCATGGAGACCCTTGTTGTAATGATTCACTTTTGCTTCCAATTTTTTTTCGGATTAAATATGAGAAAAGTGCATGAAATTTAGCCAATCACAGACTTTCTACTTTATTCAAGGATTGAATGTGTTGTTACCCTATGGAGACCCATTTGCTTCATTTTTTTCCGGAATTAATATGCAGGCATGCAACTGGGAAATCACAAACAAAAGAGGAAATTCACATTTTTCCCAGACTTTGTACAGTGTTTTTCTATTTTCAATGGCACACATGGGAAGTAAAAAAAGACGAAATCAGCTGATCTGAGGAAAAGTTGCATGCCTGAATATGAGAAAACAATCAGACACAATGTTTGGGGCTTATATCAGTATCACTATTCAAACTGAATATTTATTTTCAAATGACAGCAAGAGCAGTTGTGACCTGTCCCGATTTCAAATCCTTACAAATCCTAAAAAAAAAAAAAAACATTTTCGTTTGCGATAATCACATAATATTGGGTCCAGTCTCCAAAGATCACATCTTCTGTGCAATAACAATACAACTTGCCTCATTACTTAAAATCCGGCTCCTGAAATATAATGCCGTATACATGTTATATTTAGGACCCCCCCCCCAAAAAAAAAACAAGGAAATAATGTTGCAGCCTGACGCCAATTTTTCTTCATATATCATCTCAATGAAGGTCAGTTATTGCAAAAAAATGATGATAAGACATGAATCCGGGACTTTCCAATTTTTTTAAGGAAATATTTGGACAGTTTTCTTGATTATAGACTTTGTACACAACTGCTGAAGTGCAGGTTGCAACATTTTTTCCAAAAACAACATCGGCTTATGTTACCTATGTACCCTTTTTTGAAGACCCGGACATTATTTTTGTCAGGAAAATTGTTTTATCCCCCTCCAAAATAAAACCAAAAAAACCCATCAAAACCCATACATAACTACCTTTTACCCTTGACTACATGCAGACACCTACACAAATGTACATAAAGATCCCCCCAAAATATGTCATTTTGAAGCAGAATTTTCCAGGGGCCTTAACTCACGTACTAGAGAAAAGACTGTGTCTTGAGGTAAAATGCTGCAAATAACACTTTGCCGCCCTTCAACTTACAGAAAAGTACATACAAGTCTGTAAAATCGACCATTCAACAGACAAAAATCACTTCCACTTTTTGGAATTGTTGAAATTTGCTGTGAATATATATTATAATGTGACTGACTTTATGTACCGGTATGTGATTTGTTTTCAAATAGATTCTCCCTGGATAAAATATTTTTAATCGAAACCCCAGAGTTTTTTTGTCAAAAATGTTCTCAAACATCAACTATTACAATAACCACTTTAACAATCGAAAAACCCAATAACTTTTATTAAATTTAAACATGAACACTCAAATAGTCCTGGTACTTTACTGGATGACAATAAAACTTTGATTCGCATTTCACAATCACATTTTACACCAGCAACTAATGACTGTACTCTACCGGTACGCTCAAATAGTCCTGATATGGCGATAAACCTTTGATTTGCATTTCACAATTACATTGACAGTTGAGAGATGTATTTCCACCAGTCACCAAAGGCAGTACTCTACCTTTAATGCATTTGTCGAGAGTGGTGACTAACAATGAGTTGGGGTCAAGTGATTTTCATAAACAAGCATTATTCGAAAACATACAATTAGTAAGAAAATTCCTTTGATAAAAAACACACATATATCAACTGAAGCTCCATAACTTTGCTGCCCTACCACTTGAGGACAAAATCAACGGAGAAAAATATACTCCAACCTATCCGTTTGAAATTATTAGAATTTACTGTGAATATAATGTGACTGAATTCATAGAAGTTATTGTTTGTCTTATTTTCCCCCTGAAAACAGGCTCTCCATACAAAGAATGTTTTGATGAAAAATCCATTTATTACAATACATTTGTTTGATTTGCAAACCACCCAAGTTTTTTTTGTCAAAAGCGTTCTCAAACATCAACTATTACAATAACCACTCTAACAATCGACAAAGCCCAATAACTGTTATTAAATTTTTAGCATGAGCACTCGAATAGTCCTGATACTTTCCTTGATGGCGATAAACCTTTGATTTGCATATTTCACAATTACATTGAAAGTTGAGAGTTGTATTTCCACCAGTCACCAATGGCAGTACTCTACCTTTAATGCATTTGTCGAGAGTGGTGACTAACAATGAGTTGGGGTCAAGTGATTTTCATAAACAAGCATTATTCGAAAACATACAATTAGTAAGAAAATTCCTTTGAAAAAAAAAACATGATATATCAACTGAAGCTTCATAACTTTGCCGCCCTACAACTTGAGGACAAAATCAACATAAGAAAAAATTACTCCAACCTTTCAGCTTGAAATTATTAGAATTTAATGTGAATATAATGTGACTGAAAGTGAATGTTTGTCTTTTTTATGAAAATAGGCTCTCCCTTGATAGAATGTTTTGGTTAAAAATCCATTAATTACAATACATTGGTTTGATTTGCAAATCCCCCAAGTTTTTCATCAAAAACATTCTCAAACATCAACTTTAACATTAATTACTTTCAACTCCAACAATCGATTATTACTTTCAACTCCAACGATCGATAATACCCAATCACTGTTGTTTAATTGAAACACAAATACTTTAAAGATTATGCAGGAAAATGTGGTGCATGTACATGTATTTCATGGGTTATTAAGAAGAGGCTCTCAGGTCAAATTCAATATTTTTTTCCTACACACACTTTCTAATAGCCAGAGTCCTTATGAAAGTTGAAAACAGATCACAAGTCTCTTGCCTAATATTTAAATGGTAAAAAATATCATTTTATTTTGATACCCTTCCATTAAAAATTGAAAAAAAAATTTGTCATATTAACAACTATATACCGGTAGGTCTGTACATTTTTTGAAAGGGAATTCTCAGTTCATGTCTGCGTGTGCATGACTATCAATCAAAGTGAGGTAGATTTAAGATTCTTTAATAAAATCTTGACTTAAATAGTCCGTGAAATCTGTTGATTTTTTTTTCCACATGCCTTTACATTTTGAACACAACTTATTTGAAAACTATTTTAAACATCAAGGCAATACTCAGCGGCGATAAAGTTCAGGTTCCAAGCCTTAAAATGGTATAAAAATAATAGTGGTACTTTTTCCGCACCGATGCTAGAGCCTCGTCAAAAAAGCTGCAGGCTTTCTGGGACACACGCTGTATTAAATATACAGGCCTACTTTTTGTTTGTACAAGTGTCGTCACGCTCAGGTTTCATACAAAAGGAGCATCAACTAAAAAGACTTTTGACAACATTTTAATGGAGGTTTTCCCACTGCCATGATTACTCCCTTGAGGATTCTTTGACTATTGGAAAAAAAAGTGCAGAAAAAAAATAAAAAGACTTTAGAGCCCCTCTTCAAGCTACATGTACGTTACTGTTTCGTGTGGTACTTAACACACAGTACCAATACAAAGCACTGTAGTACTTTGTACTGCAGTAGCCTTTATCTTGTGCTTTTTCTCCTGACCGCGTTTATTATATTATAGACCTTATACTTACGCACTGCCAGGTTCTTTTGTCCAATATGGGAACTGAAGCTGTGATACAAGCTTGACATTCCTTCTTCCCTGGTACCTTTTCTTTCAAGATGAGTTCTCTCATTTGTGCCCAGATGCAGGATGTCTCTTGTTTGGACCAAGGAAATTTGTCTCCTAAATAGAAATATTTGTAAATAAACATAAATATTTTTATAAACAAATTATTCCACATGATAAATGTACAATGTACATGTACGCAGTCAATTTTAGCAACCATCCTATATTACAAATGTAGAAGTCTTTTTCAAATGCAATCATGATAATAAAAAGAAAGATGTTATAAATTACACCATCAGTGCATAAATTAAATATTTACATTACACGTATTGCCCATGGCAACACTATTGTCTGGGCTAAATTATATAATGTCACCTTTTTTAGAAAGGTGGGAGAAAGGCTCAGTTTCAGACGTGGAAATGGTGCATTTCCCATAATAAATCCTATTTAAATAAAAACTACAATCACTACAGTTATATGTAAATACAACTTCTCAAATCAAACTCAACTCTTACAGAGTTATGTCAATGACAGCACTTTATAATCACTCAGAAGTGTTAAATCAAAATTGATTGGGTTAAATTCAACATGTTAACATGATTAATTAAAACATATACGGGGTGTGTATAAAAATAGGAAACCCAAAAGTAAATGAATATGTACAAAATCAAATAACTTTTTCCTCATAAATTATAGACAAGTGTCTGTGACCATGGATGACTGGCTGGTTTGTTATGCAACGGCTGAAATGGCAGTGGGCGAAATGGGACAACATTCAAAGCTTTGTGTGGAAAGTAGAGGTGGAAGTGACATTAAAGACATTGGTTCAAAAGGAGTTAACTTCAACAATGAGAGTGGTTTAATCACAGTGTCAACATTGAATAATTTGTTGTCAAGAAAATGTTGTCTTCTTTCGTTAAAAAAAGCCGGTTCACATGCCCTGAATACCAATTGCCAGTTTGCAACAACTTGGCCCAGTGCAGGTTTTGACCCTTGACAGAATAACAGTGACTGCTCAGTCATCCATGGTCACAGACACACAATCAGGGTATCACTGGAAAGAGGAGACATGGATCTTTCATTTGGTCTATAATTTATTTGGAAATGTTCATTAGATATTATATAAATTACAATTGGGTTTCCTTTTTTTTGTGGAACCGCCCTGTATGCAGGTCGTTTTAAATTTTTAAAGAGTTTTCACAGATCAATCTTTTTTTATCAGAAACATGTGTTTTGCAAACAATATCATGGAACCCACCCTTTCCTGATACACGAAGAGGTCTTGATCCTTCAGCTAACTCGGATGGCATCTCACGTGAGCTGGATCTGGTTTCAGTTTCGACTAAAGAATACACAAAAAAAATATGTTTCTAAACAAATGTTAAGGATGCAGGCCCTGTTCCTTGCCTGTGTGTTACACATTATATTGTTTAATGTAATACAGCTACATCTTGCAGTGGTTGGGATGTAGACAGACTGACCATTCAACCCAAGACCACAAGAATGCAGGACTGAGTTTCCCCAGCTAAGGTGGATCACACATTCTGGATGCATGGTTCCTCTTCTTGAAATTTTTTTGGATAGCCAATCACAAGGCCCAAGACGGGCCACTCAAGGTGACGACTAAAAAGGAAGAATGGGAATAATCAAAGAGGAAATGAAAAAAGTAGAAAGACGACTATTGATGTTGCATTTTAATTGAGACAGATCGTAAGTGGATTGAAAGCAGGATGCAAGAAGTGAGGGGAAAAACTGGATGAGTATCTCCTAGTATTCGCTTTGGGGAAAACAGTGTAAGGATGAGAATGGGCAGATAAACATGTGGAGCAGCAAAATGTATGTTTAGGTGGAACAACCAGTGGAAGTCCACTGGAGCACCTGCCAAATTAACATATGTAAAAGAGGCTCAAAGAAGCTACAGAACGACTGAGAGGTTCCAGGGAAGAAGCTAGGTCACGTCCTACTAGATTTGCAATACGTCTTTAAATTTTTTTCAAGCAGGGACAAATGACAAGCTGGAGCACCAGCCCAAATATGACAACAGTATTCCATGACAGCACACATTGTGGACTTATACAAGTAGAGCATAACTGCTGGAGGAAGATATTGCCGGGCACGACATAAGCAGCCTACTATCAATGGGCCTGATATCATGTACATGTATCAAGAAAGTAGTAAGTTAAACTGAAATGTTTATAGTTGCTTTAGTAACAATTCAATTTAATTTCACTTAGGCATGGGCGTTGCACAGGGGGGCAAGGAGGGGGGGCGCTTGCCCCCCCCCCCCTGGAAAAGCAACCAAAAAAAAAATAGGAAGGAAGAAAAAAAAAGAGGAAAAAAGAAAAGAAAAAGAGGCGCGAAGTCATAGTGGTGTAAATTTAATGAGTTGGGGGGGGGGGGCAAATATCAACCTACCTCTTCTTGGAGTACACCTAGGTGCACATGAAGGGCTTGGTTCTCTGGCTGATGATGACTTGTTGAAACAGGTTTGAAGTGAGACTAGAAAAAAAAGAAGAAGACTTTTATTGAAAATTAAATTTCAACAAAATGATTTTGCATGGAATTTATAAACATTCATTGAACAGTTATCCGTAGAATTTTCCACAAAGAAAACAGGAAGGTAACAGGTAATTTTTATGTCATCTTTCAAAGCTCCAGTCAGTAGCCGTGTCACTCGTAGCTGCTCTATTTTCTTGTCTACACAATTGATAGCAACGCGAGGCCAGCGAATGATGGCCGTAAAAAGGGCTTCAGAAAATTCGCAATTTTCTTGGCAAACCACAACCGATCCAAACAAACAAAGTTGTTTTGGGTAGTTAAAGACCTACTACATACATTCATCAAGGTATTTTTTTCTATAAAGAAAGATTTCCATGCATTTTGACGATATTATTTCACGGACAAATCGACTAAAAATTAGGTCATGCAATTTCCGGTGTTTTTTTTAGAACGACGAAAGTCTCCCAAAGTAATCAAAGGAAAGAGTGAACCTTCATCTACAAGTAATCTCGTGAACGTGATGTCGTTAGTATTTAAAGAATTCTATGTACACCTAATGTTTCCAACAACTTTCATTTTTCACAACGCGAAAAGATCGTCACCATTGTAAAGCATAGAGTGAGGAACCCAAACACGGTGTGACCTTGTGACCCCATACGCATCGCCTGCACACTGATTAGTCGAGCTTGAGATGGCCTGCTTAATATTCATAAGTCATTCATTGCACGTTCGCACGTGCTGTTCAGGCTGTTGGCCTACTTACGTTCATTTACATGCGTACATGTGATTGTGAATCATGAAATCTCGCAAAAGTCTTCATTTTTTAACAGGCAATTTGGACCAAACATTAGAAGACTTCTGCACGTGTTTCACATGAAAATGAAGCGTATACTTGCCTTTATGTACTAAGCCTTGACATTTGTTTTGGCCTTTTTTAAGAATCGAATGTACACCTAAAAATTAACGGCCCTCGATTTTGTTGATAAAAAATATGATTTTGTTTGACAGGCCATAACAACACTTTATATTTGTCAAAAGCAGTTATTTTTGTTATCAAAATAAAACACACGATTTCCACTTTTTGACTTATTTAGCCATCTTGGCCAAACAGTGCATGTATTGAGGCACTTTTTGTGTTTTTCTGTAATCTCGAATACATCTCGTAAAATCTTGCGTACGCTTTTGGGCCATGCGTGCTTGACCTCGGGACGAGAAACTGACGTCAAACAGGGCTGTGTGCGTGACACGGCTACTGACTGGCTCTCTCAATTCATTATGTAATTTCAATTCCAATTATAATGGTAATGAATCAAGGCAGGCAATGCACCCTTGTTTCAATTTATTTGATGTCTTTAGCCAACATGAGTTAGTTATATCCCATAATGTAGCTGCATGAGCTGCACAGGAATAGTAAAGTTAATGTTTGTAAAAAATTTGTTAAATCTACCCTGGTTCATTTCCTGTTCATCTTCATCTCCATCGTCATCAATTTCATCAGTTGCTTCCATCTCAATATCTGCATATAATTTACAAAAACAATATCCAATGAAGAAGTGGGTAGCCAGTAAGAAAACAAACTAGAAGCCCAATATAACAACAAATACCCCACACACAACAAATACCCCAAACACACCAAAGAAAGGACAGACAAACAAACAACCAAACAGACAGACAGACAGACAATATAGACGATTATGACAATTTTGAAAATTTTGATGAGAAAACTTGTTTTTCTGGTAGTGCTACACATCTATTGTGCCAATATTCTCATTATTAAGTAAATGTAAACAGACCAAATGTGAAAAGGCTTAGTCTTGCTGCAGAATAAAGACCTCTAGGTTGTGATCATATTGGCAAGAAAAGTGTGCCTTCTGCTCTGTACTCTACTGTCATGGCATGCAACACCCCATCTGTCTGAATCTTGCAACTATGACCACAACCTAACTTTTAATCCTATATTGAATTAATTGTTCTTTCTTATAACCACAAATGCCGTTTAATAAGGAGACACTTAATGGTCATAACTAGCACCTTAGGGAGACAAAATGGAATATGCTGACATTTCAATGTCACCCTTATGTCTCAGCTCCTATTTAGAGGCAGATTTTTAATGCCGTAAATAGGCTACATTGATTTCAGATTTGTATTCAAGGCACTGCAAGTGGATCACAAGTCCCTACAAGTCCATCACAAGTCTTTTAGTCTTATCACTAGCTTTTCAAATGAACCGCTTCAAAAGCATTCATTTGTCATTGTTCATCAATAGTTTCTTGTGAATGGCATTTATGGAAAGACTTGTGAGTGGATTTGTGAAACGTCTTGCAGGGAACTTGAATACAACTCTGACTCCTGGTCCCAAAAAATAATACCATAAACATATTGGGGTTGGATGGTGTAAAATTGGGGTTAAGGGTCAGAAAAGGTGGAATCTGATGTAAAGGTCCATAGGAAAGTCTCCCTTAAGTAAGGTACCACTACAGTATTGGTAAGTATGTGTATTTATTTACCTTCAACTTGTATGTCATCCAGAGACTTGCCTGCCCATTGGCCCACATCACCAGCATCAATGGCCATCAATAACTTGGAGACCTTGCACAGTTCAATTGTTGAGTCCTGCACCCTGTAGAAGTCTTTATGTATGTTGACGCTATGGCCAAGATGGCTAGCAACCCATTCTAATTGGTGTGGCTGTAGGCTTAGAATCTGTGCAACTGTTGCAGTGTATTTCTGCATTTTAGTTGTGCGGATGTCTTGTGGTGAGTCAAGAGACACTTCTGAGATAATTTCTTTGAGAACATGACCAGCCTGCATGTGTGTGGATGGTGTGTTTCTCGCAAACATATACTGGTTGGATGGAGGAATGAAAAGATGCCTCAACTTGGAAATTGCATTTAGTGATTTACTGCAGTCTGGAGGAACAATAACAGGGACTGTTCGCCCCCGTTTTCCAATCATCTTCAAGAGGTCGTGACTCTCAAGCAGCTTCTTTTCAAGAGATGTCATCTGGCATAACAGCTCTTCTACCCTTGAGTTGTTCCATCCTGGTCGATTAATGTATGTGTCAGTGGTGATCTGTGAGAGCTCCAATGGCCGTCGTTTGTTGAACAACAAGAGACGTACAAGTGTGACTTTCTGCATCCGCTTTAAAAAGCTGTAGTTGGCAGTAGAAGAAGTTGTGAACATTTCATTGCATTTCTTAACCTCACTGGTAACATACTTGGACAGTTTCTGAAGGTCACTGGTTTTAGGTAAACTCACAGGTTTCTTGCTTTTGCGAGTGTTAAGGGTATTGCAAGCTGAGGCAGAAACTTTAAGACCCCATTCTGATCTATGTAGCTGCAGAAACTTATTAGCTTCCTCTTCAGATGTGATGTCATGGGATCGTATGGCCCTTCCTCTTTTAATCCGAGCAAGCCAGGCCAAATCATATCCTGCTTTGAGGGCAAACGATGGACGCTGTAGCTCATGATCACCACCTTCCCCCTCATCCTGTCCTGCCAAATCCTCAACAGCTTGAATTACAGCATCAAACTTAGATGGCTTTAAGAAGTCACCCATAGTTACTCCGCCATCATTTACAAGTTTTTCACAAAACAAACACGCATTGAATTTGTTGTAAGCTCGGATCAAACCACCCTCTACCTCCTTCTGTTTGTAATACTCGATGTGGATTTCATCAAATGAGGAGTCACTTCCATCAGAAGATGAATCAGAAGACGGTTGCACTTTGCCATTAGCTTCTAGCTCTGCTTTACCTCTGCAAGGCCGTGGTTGGAATTGTGAGCTATTATCTGTTAGCTGGTCAAATACAATTGATTCCTCATCAGATTCAGATTCATCTGACTCCGAACCATGATAGTCTGAACTATTCTCTGAAGTGTCTGATGAGTCCTCTTCAGTTGCACTTTCTGAATTGTCAGTCGTCATCTGCACAGTTTTGCCATGAGCTTGTATGACTTTATTTTGGAAGGGCAGTTTTACAGGCTCCTGCAACAAATGACGATCATCAATGATAGAATGAAAACTTTCCATATCTATGTGACATTCGGTTTTCTGATTGCCATACACATATCCTCCACAAATATCTTCCAGGATATCAAAAGCTGAAGGATCAGGACGACATGGCACGTCTGTTGACAACATGTGAATAGGAATGCTTGCTATATTTGGTTACATCAGTGGCACAAGACACCTCAGACAGACTGCTTGGACGAGTGCTTAAGAGCATTGTGCTATTGGTGGCATCATCAGTAGACCCGGAGTCGACAGTAGGAAGCACCTCAGACAGACTGCTTGGACGAATGCTTGTGAGCATTGTGCTATTGGTGACATTATCAGTGGACCTAGAGTCGACAGTAGGAAGCACCTCAGACAGACTGCTTGGACGAATGCTTGCCAGCATTGTGCTATTGGTGACATCATCAGTAGACCCAGAGTCGACAGTAGGAAGCACCTCAGACAGACTGCTTGGACAAATGCTTGCAAGCATTGTGTTATTGGTGACATTATCAGTGGACCTAGAGTCGACAGTAGGAAGCACCTCAGACAGACTTCTTGGACGAATGCTTGCCAGCATTGTGCTATTGGTGACAGTAGGAAGCACCTCAGACAGACTGCTTGGACGAGTGCTTGCTAGCATTGCGCTATTGGTGGCATCATCAGTTGACTCAGAGTCCACAGTAGGAAGCACTTCAGACAGACTGCTTGGACGAATACTTAAGAGCATTGTGCTATCGGTGACATCATCAGTAGACCCAGAGTCGACAGTAGGAAGCACCGCAGACAGACTGCTTGGACGAGTGCTCGTGAGCATTGTGCTATCGGTGGCATCATTAGTGGACCCAGAGTCGACAGTAGGAAGCACCTCAGACAGACTGCTTGGACAAATGCTTGAGACCATTGTGCTATTGTTGACATCATCAGTAGACCCAGAGTTGACAGTAGGAAGCACCTCAGACAGACTGCTTGGACGAGTGCTTGTGAGCATTGTGCTATCGGTGGCATCATTAGTGGACCCAGAGTCGACGGTAGGAAGCACCTCAGACAGACTGCTTGGACAAATGCTTGAGAGCATTGTGCTATTGGTGACATCACCAGTAGACCCAGAGTCGACAGTAGAAAGCACCTCAGACAGACTGCTTGGACGAATGCTTGTAAGCATTGTCCTATTGGTGGCAATATCAGTGGACCCAGAGTCGACAGTAGGACGCACCTCAGACAGACTGCTTGGACTAAGGCTTGTGAGCATTGTGCTATTGGTGACATCACCAGTAGACCCAGAGTCGACAGTAGGAAGCACCTCAGACAGACTGCTTGGACGAATGCTTGAGAGCATTGTGCTATTGGTGACATCACCAGTAGACCAAGAGTCGACAGTAGAAAGCACCAAAGACAGACTGCTTGGAAGAATGCATGTGAGCATTGTGTTATTGGTGACATCATCGGTAGACCCAGAGTCGACAGTAGGAAGCACCTCAGACAGACTGCTTGGACAAATGCTTGCGAGCATTGTGCTATTGGTGACATTATCAGTGAACCCAGAGTTGACAGTAGGAAGCACCTCAGACAGACTGCTTGGACAATTGCTTGCGAGCATTGTGCTATTGGTGACATTATCAGTGGACCCAGAGTTGACAGAAGGAAGCACCTCAGACAGACTGCTTGGACTAAGGCTAGCGAGCATTGTGCTATTGGTGACATCATCAGTGGACCCAGAGTCGACAGAAGGAAGCACCTCAGACAGACTGCTTGGACTAATGCTTGCAAGCATTGTGCTATTGGTGGCATCATTAGTTGAATCAGGTTTGACAGTAGGAAGCACCTCAGACGGACTGCTTGGACGAGTGCTTGCCAGCATTGTGCTAGTGGTGACATTATCAGTGGACCCAGAGTCGACAGTAGGAAGCACCTCAGACAGACTGCTTGGACGAATGCTTAAGAGCATTGTGCTATTGGTGACATTATCAGTAGACCCAGAGTTGACAGTAGGAAGCACCTCAGACAGACTGCTTGGACGAATACTTAAGAGCATTGTGCTATCGGTGACATCATCAGTAGACCCAGAGTCGACAGTAGGAAGCACCTGAGACAGACTGCTTGGACGAGTGCTTGTGAGCATTGTGCTATTGGTGACATCATTAGTGGACCTGGAGTTGACAGTAGGAAGCACCTCAGACAGACTGCTTGGACAAATGCTTGAGAGCATTGTGCTATTGGTGACATCACCAGTAGACCCAGAGTCGACAGTAGGAAGCACCTCAGACAGACTGCTTCGATGAGTGATTGAGAGCATTGTGCTATTGGTGACCTTATCAGTGGACCCAGAGTCGACAGTAGGAAGCACCTCAGACAGACTGCTTGGACGAGTGCTTGTGAGCATTGTGCTATCGGTGGCATCATTAGTGGACCCAGAGTCGACAGTAGGAAGCACCTCAGACAGACTGCTTGGACAAATGCTTGCGAGCATTGTGCTATTGGTGACCTTACCAGTGGACCCAGAGTCGACAGTAGGAAGCACCTCAGACAGACTGCTTGGACTAAGACTGGTGAGCATTGTGCTATTGGTGACAGTAGGAAGCACCTCAGACAGACTGCTTGGACTAAGGCTTGTGAGCATTGTGCTATTGGTGACAAGACTGCTTGGAATGCTTGACACAGGACAATTATCTTCAGGATTGCAGTGAATATCTGGGTGTGTAGTTTGTGAAATGCATCTATTACTCTTCCTCCATGGCAAACAGATGTCACCATAGTCATAGGTAAGTTCTTGCCCAACGGAAATGTCCCTTAATGCAAAAAGAAACAAGTAAGGGATGCCACTGAAGACTCTTTTTTTCATGACACACAAGGGAATGACATGGTCATCATTCACTAGTCCTCCAAGCCTGGAATCATCATGGGTGGCATCAATACTGCAGGTCAACAAGACAAAAAAAAACAGTGCATAAGTTTGACTGCTCAATAAAAATACATCAGGCACATTTTCCGAATTAGAGCATGATAAGGGCATTCATCACAAATCATGGGTTACACATTTTCTGAATTTGATTATTTTCCAAACATGCATGGACTTACTCCATAGAGCATTCATCACCAATCATGGGTCACACAATTTTCTGAATTTGATTATTTACACATTTTCTGAATTTGATTATTTTCCAAACATGCATGGACTTACTCCATAGGGCATTCATCACCAATCATGGGTTACACATTTTCTGAATTTGATTATTTTCCAAACATGCATGGACTGACTCCATAGGGCATTCATCACCAATCATGGGTTACACATTTTCTGAATTTGATTATTTACACACTTTCTGAATTGGATTATTTTCCAAACATGCATGGACTTACTCCATAGGGCATTCATCACCAATCATGGGTTACACATTTTCTGAATTTGATTATTTCCCAAACATGCATAAACTGACTCCATAGGGCATTCATCACCAATCATGGGTTACACATTTTCTGAATTTGATTATTTTTCAAACATGCATGGACTGATTCCATAGGGCATTCATCACCAATCATGGGTGACACATTTTCTGAATTTGATTATTTCCTAAACATGCATGGACTGATTCCATAGGGCATTCATCACCAATCATGGGCTACACATTTTCTGAATTTGATTATTTTCCAAACATGCATGGACTGACTCCATAGGGCATTCATCACCAATTATTTTTTTAAACAGTTTTCTGAATTTGATTATTTTCCAAACATGCATGGACCTACTCCATAGGGCATTCATCACCAATCATGGGTTACACATTTTCTGAATTTGATTATTTACACATTTTCTGAATTTTATTATTTCTCAAACAAGAATGGACTGACTGTGATATGATATGATAGAATAATGACAAGACTAACGATGTATTAAGTGAAGTTCTGTAGCTCATGTTCCACGCTCCATGTACAGTAATCAAGTTACCCTGGGAGGTATAGATCAAAGGTTATATGAATATGCATGGTCCCATTACATCCCCCCTTTTGAGAACAAAATCTATGAATGAAAGTGAGGGTTAAATGAACTAGATTTTGTAGCAAATTTGGAAATACATATACAATGCATTGTCCTGTGTGTCGAAGGAATGAACTAATCGCCAAATTATCATCTAATTTGCTGAACCAAGTAGGAAACTTTTCTACTTGGTGTTGTAACACATCCTTTTCGCACAATTTTCTCTTATTTTCTAAATGACAAAAACAAAACTTAAAATTTGTCTGCATAAAAAATTGTTTCTTTGTTGAACAAAGTGAACTAAAATTGTCTTTACTTAGTTACTTTTTTCTTTTACGCTAGTACTTCTTTCTGTGCCTTGTAACGACAAAAAAAAATACATTAAAAGAATAAAACTTAAAAAAAAAATGAATTTGTTGTCTCTAAGCGTTACTTGAAACAGGCTTATGTTTCAATCAGTCTTTGTGGTTTCTTCACTACGCGGCCACTGCGTGTACGGTATGGTTCAGTAGGCACAGCAGGTAAGTTAGTGATAGAGTTGTTGTTGTCACTGTGTTGTTTCTGATCAGTAGACTTGCTCCCAGTCTTCCTCAGTATAGACTTGGGGGCATGTGGGTTGAGTGACGGGGTATGTACGCTAGCAACTGGTGGGTCTGCAAAGCGGAGTGTCTTTCTCATTGGTTCAGTATTGCGAATGTGCACTCTGTTACGGCGTAAGCTTTGTCCAGTTGGTGTCTGAACAATGAATGATCTGGGTTCTGGACAAGCATCTTTGACAACTGCGGGTGTCCATTTCCCAGTGTGATGATCTTGAACCGTCACGTGTTGTCCCGGTACCAGTGATGATAGTTTGCGCATACCATCACGGTCATGGTACTCCTTCTGTTTGTCTTGGCGCTGGGCCAACCTGGCATACACGTCATCTTTGTCGTGCCGGTTGTGTCGAATCTTCGACGGAAGATTGTCCTTGAGTTTGCGACCATTGAGTAGCTCTGCAGGTGAGGGAAGAGCACTGTCTATCGGAGTTGTGCGGAGGCATAGGAGTGCAAGGTAGGGGTCCATGTTGGACTGCTTTGCCTTTGTCAAGGTCAATTTCACAGTCTGTATCATCCGCTCGATGAAACCGTTACTCCTTGGATACCTTGGGCTTGATGTTACGTGATCAAATTCCCAGTCTTGGGAGAATTTGTGGTACTCACGGCTGTCGTACTGCGGCCCATTGTCACTTATGACTTTGGTGGGGATACCTTGCTCACTGAAGATTTGTTTTGTGAGAGTTATTACCGCTGCACTCGAACACCGACCACTCACGCGACGTACAAATGTAGCTTTGGAATAATAGTCCGCGATGATGAGGTAGTCAGCATTGTCAAAATGGAATAGATCCGTTCCGACGGTCTGCCAAGGCCGCTGGGGTATCTCATGAGGTAGTAGAGGCTCATAAGACTGCTTGCGCTGATGTGTTTGGCACACAACACATTTCCCAACCAACTGTTCAATGTCCTTGTTGATACCTGTCCAATACACGCACACTTTGGCTCGCAGTTGGCATTTGTTGACACTTTGGTGTCCGGCGTGTATTTTTGCGAGTGTCTCTCGTTGCATGGATTCGGGAATGATGATTCTGTCTCCCTTGACGACTAGGCCGTTGTCGACCGACAGTTCGTCTCTACATGACCAGTAGTGACGTATGCATTTAGGCAGATCCTTGGGATCCTCCGGCCAGCCAGTCATGATTGTCTCAGACAATGGTCGTAGAGTAGAATCACTAGCTGTCTCTTGCTTGAGCTGAGTGAGTCTAGCTTGAGAGAACTGTATGGCGTAGATTGTCGTATCAAAGTTGATCTGAGGGCCATACGCGGGATTGAGTCGCGAAAGAGCGTCTGCGAGTAATAGTTCGCGTCCCGGCTTGTATACGATCGTGAAATCATAGGGCTGCAAACGCAACATCATACGCTGGAGTCTTGGGGGTGTGTTAGCGAGGCTTTTGTGTTGGATGTTCTCCAAGGGCTTGTGGTCAGACTCCACAACGAACTTTGACCCGTAAAGGTAAGTGTGGAATCGTGTACAACCAAACACCACTGCAAGCAACTCGCGTTCGATGTTTGCGTATCGTTTCTCAGTTTCTGTCAGTGCTTTGCTCGCGAATGCCACAGGTTTGTTGTTTTGCAGGAGTGTCGCTCCGAGTCCTTTCAGAGACGCGTCGACCTGTAGCACTGTGGGTTGTTGAGGGTCGAAGTGGGTGAGCGTACACTCAGTACCGATTAGCGACTTGACATTTTTGAATGCTTTCTGGTGCGATTCCGTCCACTGCCACTCGCTTTCTTTGCGTAGCAGTGCGCGGAGTGTGTCCGTATGATCAGCGAGTCTGGGGAGAAACGGCGCGAGGTACTGCACCATGCCCAGAAACTGCTGAAGTTCGTTGACATTCTGCGGTGCAGGAAGTGCATGTATGTCTTGCACCTTCTCCGGGTCGGGGTGCACACCAGAGGCATCGTACAGGCATCCGAAGAACTTAATGCAAGGGGTTCTCACCTCGCACTTGCTGAGATTGAAGATCAGGCCGTATTTGCGAGCGACTTGCATGACGTTGTGTAAGTGTTTGTCATGTTCTTCGACTGTAGAACCGAAGACTGCGATATCATCTGCAATCCCCAAAGTGCCAGGGCATTGCTCCAGGATCATGTCCATTTTCTCCTGGAAGATATCCTGGGAGACTTTCAGCCCGAAGGGTAGGCGACGGAAACGATACCGTCCAAATGGCGAATTGAAGGTTGTCAAGATACTGGACTCCTCATCCAGCACGATGCTCCAGTACCCATGTCGTGCATCCAGCTTGCTGAACACTTTAGCGCCACTGAATTGATGTGTGATTTCTTCCAGTGTTGGCGTTTTGTGATATGTCCGCTTGGAGGCTTTGTTCAGTGCTTGCGGGTCTAGGCACACGCGAAGACTGCCGTTGGGCTTTCTGCTGAATGCCAGTGACGAAACCCAGTCTGTGGGCTCCATGACCTTGGTAATGACATTCATGCTTTCCATTCTGTCCAGTTCAGTCTTAAGCTCCTCCTTGATCTGGATTGGGTACTTTCGTGGAGGATGTACGACCGGACATGCATCCTCTCGTAGCGTGATATGGTATTCACCGGGGAATTTACCAATCCCAGTGAAGCGATCAAGATACATGCTCTGGAGGTCATCTTTCGTTGGTATTGGCTGGATGGGCTCACGTTGTGTCTGCGATGTGCGATGAACACCCACGGAACTGTCACTGCGTCGCGGTGTTTTGCGTATCGCACAGTTGAGCGTGATGAGGTGGAGAGCTCGTGAGGTTGGAAGTCCAAGGATTGCCGGACCTGTAGTATCGGCGACGAAGAAATCTGCGTCAAGCCAGTCTGTCTCACCGTAGCTGCATGGAATTTTGACGCATCCGTATTGTTGAATTCGGGTTCCATTGTAGGCTGTGAGAAACGTACTTTGCGGTGTAGTGGAGCCCGGCTGAGGATACCCATCTGCGTCCAGTGATCGCGGAAACATGCGTCGAAATGTGCGAAGGGGGAGTAGGTTCCCTTGTGCGCCTGTGTCGACCTTGACATTAAACGTGTGTGATCCAGGACGATGTTTCAGTTTGATGCGAAGTATTGCGAAAAGTTCATCGCGAGTATCAGTTGAACGCTCAACGTCATCGTGATTGTGCTGGGCTGTGATGGTGTCGAAAGCGATGTTCTCAAACTGGTCCTGCATATCAGTCACTTCATACTCAACCGCGTTTACCTCGTTGGATTTACGAGGTTTGGAGCGCGATGAAGACTGACGACCGCGTTTAGGTGAGTATGATCCCCTGGTACGCGTGCGTGATTTGCGTGTGGTACGTGGTTTAGTCTTAGTGCCTGCTGTACTGAGGCACATGTGTTGCCAGTGTCCATCTTTGCCGCAACCATTGCATGTTGTGCCGTATGCGGGACACTTATCGCGAGGTCGATATGGGTGTCGTCCACCACAGTTTTTGCATTGTCCTCGCGTCCTGACGAGTCCACCTGGGCCTTGCCAATATGGCTCAGTTGTGCCACATGCATGACACTGCCTTCGTGTGCTCGGCAAATGTCCAAATGAGTTGCAGTTTGTCATCCTTTCGGAGCAGTTTCTTTTGCACCTCAGAGTATTTTACCCCTGAGATGAGAACCTCGATAATTCTCTCATTGAGGGCTGTTTCACTGGCGAATTGGCATTTCATGGCTTTAGCTTTGCATCGTGTGTAGAAGTCATCAATGCTCTCGGTTTCCATCTGGACAAACCGTTGAAATTCCAACCGATGTATGCGGAAATTGTCCTGGGGTTCAATCTGGCTGGAGAACTTGTCCCAGATGTTTTGAGGATTTTTGAGTCTTCGTAAGTCAGACCCCATGTGTTGAACATACGGAGACCCTCTTTCCCAGACCACAAAATATAATTGTGCTGGTCTTTATCCTCAATGTTTTTGACAGCGAACCACATGGAAGCAGTTTGTTTAAAGTCCTTATATGCTTGGGGCCTGTCATTGGTTTCCCAGTCCATCTTTGGTTGAGGCAGGCCTATTGAATCGGCCATGGCGACTCAATTGTCCGTGCGAAAACGTAGTCAAAATGCAGTCGAGCCGAAGCAGGATTCTGCGAACCGCGATGTACGAAGCAGAGGTCAAAGGTCACCTCCCGACACAATGAAATTGGCTTCGCGCACTGTACGTTGTTCGTGTGTGTAAAACTATTGCACAGTACTGTATGTGTGTACACGTACCGTATACTGTTGTTGCGTGCACGGGACTTGTTGCAGCGAAACGTGGAACTTTTCACAGCGTTGATCTCGCCCAGAAATGTTCGATCGAGGGTATTTTTCGATGTCTATTAGGGTAGACCACTTACACCGCTGCCACCATGTGATATGATATGATAGAATAATGACAAGACTAACGATGTATTAAGTGAAGTTCTGTAGGTCATGTTCCACGCTCCATGTACAGTAATCAAGTAACCCTGGGAGGTATAGATCAAAGGTTATATGAATATGCATGGTCCCATTACACTGACTCCATAGGGCATTCATCACCAATCATTAGGGTTACACATTTTCTGAATTTGATTTTTTCCAAACATGCATGAACTGACTCCATAGGGCATTCATCACCAATCATGGGTTACACATTTTCTGAATTTGATTATTTCCCAAATATGCATGGACTGACTCCATAGGGCATTCATCACCAATCATGGGTTTCACATTTTCTGAATTTGATTATTTTCCAAAAATGCATGAACTGAGTCCATAGGGCATTCATCACCAATCATTAGGGTTACACATTTTCTGAATTTGATTATTTCTCAAACAAGAATAGACTGATTCCATAGGGCATTCATCACCAATCATGAGTTACACATTTTCTGAATTTGATTATTTCCCAAACATGCATGGACTGACTCCATAGGGCATTCATCACCAATCATGGGTTACACATTTTCTGAATTTGATTATTTCCCAAACATGCATGGACTGACTCCATAGGGCATTCATCACCAATCATGGGTTACACATTTTCTGAATTTGATTATTTTCCAAACATGCATGGACTGACTCCATAGGGCATTCATCACCAATCATGGGTTACACATTTTCTGAATTTGATTATTTTCCAAACATGCATGGACTGACTCCATAGGGCATTCATCACCAATCATGGGTTACACATTTTCTGAATTTGATTATTTTCCAAATATGCATGAACTGACTCCATAGGGCATTCATCACCAATCATGGGTTACACATTTTCTGAATTTGATTATTTTCCAAAAATGCATGAACTGAGTCCATAGGGCATTCATCACCAATCATTAGGGTTACACATTTTCTGAATTTGATTATTTCTCAAACAAGAATAGACTGATTCCATAGGGCATTCATCACCAATCATGAGTTACACATTTTCTGAATTTGATTATTTTCCAAACATGCATGGACTGACTCCATAGGGCATTCATCACCAATCATGGGTTTCACATTTTCTGAATTTGATTATTTTCCAAAAATGCATGGACTGACTCCATAGGGCATCATCACCAATCATTAGGGTTACACATTTTCTGAATTTGATTATTTCTCAAACATGCATGGACTGATTCCATAGGGCATTCATCACCAATCATGAGTTACACATTTTCTGAATTGATTATTTCCCAAACATGCATGGACTGACTCCATAGGGCATTCATCACCAATCATGGGTTACACATTTTCTGAATTTGATTATTTCCCAAACATGCATGGACTGACTCCATAGGGCATTCATCACCAATCATGGGTTACACATTTTCTGAATTTGATTATTTTCCAAACATGCATGGACTGACTCCATAGGGCATTCATCACCAATCATGGGTTACACATTTTCTGAATTTGATTATTTTCCAAACATGCATGGACTGACTCCATAGGGCATTCATCACCAATCATGGGTTACACATTTTCTGAATTTGATTATTTCCCAAACATGCATGGACTGACTCCATAGGGCATTCATCACCAATCATGGGTTACACATTTTCTGAATTTGATTATTTTCCAAACATGCATGGACTGACTCCATAGGGCATTCATCACCAATCATGGGTTACACATTTTCTGAATTTGATTATTTCTCAAACATGCATGGACTGACTCCATAGGGCATTCATCACCAATCATGGGTTACACATTTTCTGAATTTGATTATTTCCCAAACATGCATGGACTGACTCCATAGGGCATTCATCACCAATCATGGGTGATTATTTCCCAAACATGCATGGACTGACTCCATAGGGCATTCATCACCAATCATGGGTTACACATTTTCTGAATTTGATTATTTTCCAAAAATGCATGAACTGACTCCATAGGGCATTCATCACCAATCATGGGTTACACATTTTCTGAATTTGATTATTTCTCAAACATGCATGGACTGACTCCATAGGGCATTCATCACCAATCATGAGTTACACATTTTCTGAATTTGATTATTTCCCAAACATGCATGGACTGACTCCATAGGGCATTCATCACCAATCATGGGTTACACATTTTCTGAATTTGATTATTTCCCAAACATGCATGGACTGACTCCATAGGGCATTCATCACCAATCATGGGTTACACATTTTCTGAATTTGATTGTTTTCCAAACATGCATGGACTGACTCCATAGGGCATTCATCACCAATCATGAGTTACACATTTTCTGAATTTGATTGTTTTCCAAACATTCATGGACTTACTCCTTAGGGCATTCATCACCAATCATGGGTTACACATTTTCTGAATTTGATTATTTCCCAAATATGCATGGACTGACTCCATAGGGCATTCATCACCAATCATGGGTTCACATTTTCTGAATTTGATTATTTTCCAAAAATGCATGAACTGAGTCCATAGGGCATTCATCACCAATCATTAGGGTTACACATTTTCTGAATTTGATTATTTCTCAAACAAGAATAGACTGATTCCATAGGGCATTCATCACCAATCATGAGTTACACATTTTCTGAATTTGATTATTTCCCAAACATGCATGGACTGACTCCATAGGGCATTCATCACCAATCATTAGGTTACACATTTTCTGAATTTGATTATTTCTCAAACAAGAATAGACTGATTCCATAGGGCATTCATCACCAATCATGAGTTACACATTTTCTGAATTTGATTATTTCCCAAACATGCATGGACTGACTCCATAGGGCATTCATCACCAATCATTAGGGTTACACATTTTCTGAATTTGATTATTTCTCAAACAAGAATAGACTGATTCCATAGGGCATTCATCACCAATCATGAGTTACACATTTTCTGAATTTGATTATTTTTCAAACATGCATGGACTGACTCCATAGGGCATTCATCACCAATCATGGGTTACACATTTTCTGAATTTGATTATTTCCCAAACATGCATGGACTGACTCCATAGGGCATTCATCACCAATCATGGGTTACACATTTTCTGAATTTGATTATTTCCCAACATGCATGGACTGACTCCATAGGGCATTCATCACCAATCATGGGTTACACATTTTCTGAATTTGATTATTTTCCAAACATGCATGGACTGACTCCATAGGGCATTCATCACCAATCATGGGTTACACATTTTCTGAATTTGATTATTTCCCAAACATGCATGGACTGACTCCATAGGGCATTCATCACCAATCATGGGTTACACATTTTCTGAATTTGATTATTTCCCAAACATGCATGGACTGACTCCATAGGGCATTCATCACCAATCATGGGTTACACATTTTCTGAATTTGATTATTTTCCAAACATGCATGGACTGAATCCATAGGGCATTCATCACCAATCATGAGTTACACATTTTCTGAATTTGATTATTTTCCAAACATGCATGGACTGACTCCATAGGGCATTCATCACCAATCATGGGTTACACATTTTCTGAATTTGATTATTTTCCAAAAATGCATGAACTGACTCCATAGGGCATTCATCACCAATCATTAGGTTACACATTTTCTGAATTTGATTATTTCTCAAACATGATAGACTGATTCCATAGGGCATTCATCACCAATCATGAGTTACACATTTTCTGAATTTGATTATTTTCCAAACATGCATGGACTGACTCCATAGGGCATTCATCACCAATCATGGGTTACACATTTTCTGAATTTGATTATTTCCCAAACATGCATGGACTGACTCCATAGGGCATTCATCACCAATCATGGGTTACACATTTTCTGAATTTGATTATTTTCCAAAAATGCATGGACTGACTCCATAGGGCATTCATCACCAATCATGGGTTACACATTTTCTGAATTTGATTATTTTCCAAACATGCATGGACTGACTCCATAGGGCATTCATCACCAATCATGGGTTACACATTTTCTGAATTTGATTATTTTCCAAACATGCATGGACTGACTCCATAGGGCATTCATCACCAATCATGGGTTACACATTTTCTGAATTTGATTATTTTCCAAAAATGCATGGACTGACTCCATAGGGCATTCATCACCAATCATGGGTTACACATTTTCTGAATTTGATTATTTTCCAAAAATGCATGGACTGACTCCATAGGGCATTCATCACCAATCATGGGTTACACATTTTCTGAATTTGATTATTTCCAAATATGCATGGACTGACTCCATAGGGCATTCATCACCAATCATGGGTTTCACATTTTCTGAATTTGATTATTTTCCAAAAATGCATGAACTGAGTCCATAGGGCATTCATCACCAATCATGGGTTACACATTTTCTGAATTTGATTATTTCTCAAACATGAATGGACTGATTCCATAGGGCATTCATCACCAATCATGAGTTACACATTTTCTGAATTTGATTATTTCCCAAACATGCATGGACTGACTCCATAGGGCATTCATCACCAATCATGGGTTACACATTTTCTGAATTTGATTATTTCTCAAACATGCATGGACTGACTCCATAGGGCATTCATCACCAATCATGGGTTACACATTTTCTGAATTTGATTATTTCCCAAACATGCATGGACTGACTCCATAGGGCATTCATCACCAATCATTGGGTTACACATTTTCTGAATTTGATTATTTCTCAAACATGCATGGACTGATTCCATAGGGCATTCATCACCAATCATGAGTTACACATTTTCTGAATTTGATTATTTTCAAACATGCATGGACTGACTCCATAGGGCATTCATCACCAATCATGGGTTACACATTTTCTGAATTTGATTATTTCCCAAACATGCATAACTGACTCCATAGGGCATTCATCACCAATCATGGGTTACACATTTTCTGAATTTGATTATTTCCCAAACATGCATGGACTGACTCCATAGGGCATTCATCACCAATCATGGGTTACACATTTTCTGAATTTGATTATTTTCCAAACATGCATGGACTGACTCCATAGGGCATTCATCACCAATCATGGGTTACACATTTTCTGAATTTGATTATTTCCCAAACATGCATGGACTGACTCCATAGGGCATTCATCACCAATCATGGGTTACACATTTTCTGAATTTGATTATTTCCCAAACATGCATGGACTGACTCCATAGGGCATTCATCACCAATCATGGGTTACACATTTTCTGAATTTGATTGTTTTCCAAACATGCATGGACTGAATCCATAGAGCATTCATCACCAATCATGAGTTACACATTTTCTGAATTTGATTATTTTCCAAACATTCATGGACTTACTCCTAGGGCATTCATCACCAATCATGGGTTACACATTTTCTGAATTTGATTATTTTCCAAATATGCATGGACTGACTCCATAGGGCATTCATCACCAATCATGGGTTTCACATTTTCTGAATTTGATTATTTTCCAAAAATGCATGAACTGAGTCCATAGGGCATTCATCACCAATCATGGGTTACACATTTTCTGAATTTGATTATTTCTCAAACAAGAATAGACTGATTCCATAGGGCATTCATCACCAATCATGAGTTACACATTTTCTGAATTTGATTATTTCCCAAACATGCATGGACTGACTCCATAGGGCATTCATCACCAATCATGGGTTACACATTTTCTGAATTTGATTATTTCCCAAACATGCATGGACTGACTCCATAGGGCATTCATCACCAATCATGGGTTACACATTTTCTGAATTTGATTGTTTTCCAAACATGCATGGACTGAATCCATAGGGCATTCATCACCAATCATGAGTTACACATTTTCTGAATTTGATTATTTTCCAAACATTCATGGACTGACTCCATAGGGCATTCATCACCAATCATGGGTTACACATTTTCTGAATTTGATTATTTCCCAAACATGCATGGACTGACTCCATAGGGCATTCATCACCAATCATGGGTTTCACATTTTCTGAATTTGATTATTTTCCAAAAATGCATGAACTGACTCCATAGGGCATTCATCACCAATCATGGGTTACACATTTTCTGAATTTGATTATTTCTCAAACATGCATGGACTGATTCCATAGGGCATTCATCACCAATCATGAGTTACACATTTTCTGAATTTGATTATTTCCCAAACATGCATGGACTGACTCCATAGGGCATTCATCACCAATCATGGGTTACACATTTTCTGAATTTGATTATTTCCCAAACATGCATGGACTGACTCCATAGGGCATTCATCACCAATCATGAGTTACACATTTTCTGAATTTGATTATTTTCCAAACATGCATGGACTGAATCCATAGGGCATTCATCACCAATCATGGGTTACACATTTTCTGAATTTGATTTTTTCCAAACATGCATGGACTGAATCCATAGGGCATTCATCACCAATCATGAGTTACACATTTTCTGAATTTGATTATTTTCCAAACATTCATGGACTGACTCCATAGGGCATTCATCACCAATCATGGGTTACACATTTTCTGAATTTGATTATTTCCCAAACATGCATGGACTGACTCCATAGGGCATTCATCACCAATCATGGGTTACACATTTTCTGAATTTGATTATTTTCCAAAAATGCATGAACTGACTCCATAGGGCATTCATCACCAATCATTAGGGTTACACATTTTCTGAATTTGATTATTTCTCAAACAAGATAGACTGATTCCATAGGGCATTCATCACCAATCATGAGTTACACATTTTCTGAATTTGATTATTTCCCAAACATGCATGGTCTGACTCCATAGGGCATTCATCACCAATCATGGGTTACACATTTTCTGAATTTGATTATTTCCCAAACATGCATAAACTGACTCCATAGGGCCTTCATCACCAATCATGGGTGACACATTTTCTAAATTTGATAATTTCCCAAACATGCATGGACTGACTCCATAGGGCATTCATCACAAATCATGGGTTACACATTTTCTGAATTTGATTATTTTCCAAACATGCATGGACTGACTCCATAGGGCATTCATCACCAATCATGGGTTACACATTTTCTGAATTTGATTATTTCCCAAACATGCATGGACTGACTCCATAGGGCATTCATCACCAATCATGGGTTACACATTTTCTGAATTTGATTATTTCCCAAACATGCATGGACTGACTCCATAGGGCATTCATCACCAATCATGGGTTACACATTTTCTGAATTTGATTGTTTTCCAAACATGCATGGACTGAATCCATAGAGCATTCATCACCAATCATGAGTTACACATTTTCTGAATTTGATTATTTTCCAAACATTCATGGACTTACTCCTTAGGGCATTCATCACCAATCATGGGTTACACATTTTCTGAATTTGATTATTTTCCAAACATGCATGGACTGACTCCATAGCGCATTCATCACCAATCATGAGTTACACATTTTCTGAATTTGATTATTTTCCAAACATGCATGGACTGACTCCATAGGGCATTCATCACCAATCATGGGTTACACATTTTCTGGAATTGATTATTTTCCCAAAATGCATGAACTGAGTCCATAGGGCATTCATTACCAATCATTGGGGTTACACATTTTCTGAATTTGATTATTTCTCAAACAAGAATAGACTGATTCCATAGGGCATTCATCACCAATCATGAGTTACACATTTTCTGAATTTGATTATTTCCCAAACATGCATGGACTGACTCCATAGGGCATTCATCACCAATCATGGGTTACACATTTTCTGAATTTGATTATTTCCAAAACATGCATAAACTGACTCCATAGGGCCTTCATCACCAATCATGGGTGACACATTTTCTGAATTTGATTATTTTCCAAACATGCATGGACTGACTCCATAGGGCATTCATCACCAATCATGGGTTACACATTTTCTGAATTTGATTATTTCCCAAATATGCATGGACTGACTCCATAGGGCATTCATCACCAATCATGGGTTTCACATTTTCTGAATTTGATTATTTTCCAAAATGCATGAACTGAGTCCATAGGGCATTCATCACTAATCATTAGGGTTACACATTTTCTGAATTTGATTATTTCTCAAACAAGAATAGACTGATTCCATAGGGCATTCATCACCAATCATGAGTTACACGTTTTCTGAATTTGATTATTTCCCAAACATGCATGGACTGACTCCATAGGACATTCATCACCAATCATTAGGGTTACACATTTTTTGAATTTGATTATTTCTCAAAAAAATAGACTGATTCCATAGGGCATTCATCACCAATCATGAGTTACACATTTTCTGAATTTGATTATTTTTCAAACATGCATGGTCTGACTCCATAGGGCATTCATCACCAATCATGAGTTACACATTTTCTGAATTGGATTATTTCCCAAACATGCATGGACTGACTCCATAGGGCATTCATCACCAATCATGGGTGACACATTTTCTGAATTTGATTATTTCCCAAACATGCATAAACTGACTCCATAGGGCCTTCATCACCAATCATGGGTGACACATTTTCTGAATTTGATTATTTTCCAAACATGCATGGACTGACTCCATAGGGCATTCATCACCAATCATGGGTTACACATTTTCTGAATTTGATTATTTCCCAAACATGCATGGACTGACTCCATAGGGCATTCATCACCAATCATGGGTTACACATTTTCTGAATTTGATTGTTTTCCAAACATGCATGGACTGAATCCATAGAGCATTCATCACCAATCATGGGTTACACATTTTCTGAATTTGATTATTTTCCAAAAATTCACGGACTTACTCCTTAGGGCATTCATCACCAATCATGAGTTACACATTTTCTGAATTTGATTATTTTCCAAACATGCATGGACTGACTCCATAGGGCATTCATCACCAATCATGGGTTACACATTTTCTGAATTTGATAATTTTCCAAAAATGCATGAACTGAGTCCATAGGGTATTCATCACCAATCATTAGGGTTACACATTTTCTGAATTTGATTATTTCTGAAACAAGAATAGACTGATTCCATAGGGCATTCATCACCAATCATGAGTTACACAATTTCTGAATTTGATTATTTCCCAAACATGCATGGACTGACTCCATAGGGCATTCATCACCAATCATGGGTTTCACATTTTCTGAATTTGATTGTTTTCTAAACATGCATGGACTGACTCCATAGGGCATTCATCACCAATCATGGGTTACACATTTTCTGAATTTGATTGTTTTCCAAACATGCATGGACTGAATCAATAGAGCATTCATCACCAATCATGAGTTACACATTTTCTGAATTTGATTATTTTCCAAACATGCATGGACTGACTCCATAGGGCATTCATCACCAATCATGGGTTACACATTTTTTGAATTTGATTATTTTCCGAACATGCATGGACTTACTCCATAGGGCATTCATCACCAATCAATGGCCTTTTTCTGACTAGAAAAGAATGCAGGGGAAAGCATAAAAACATTTACTTACCACATCTTCTTTCCATCGTGAATAAAATCATACATGAAAGAGCCATGTTCCGCTGAATATTGACTGTTCGTGCGACGGCAGTTGCATTATCAATCAATTCTCCTACATACCGGAGCAGACAGTCACCCTTATGGAAGCTGGTCGTAGCAATGACACCTCTTCCTGTTAAACGAAGCCATAATTCATGTACTCATTCACAAAGTTTTGTTTCAAAATTAGAACAGAACCATTGGTTAGAGCATTCATGTAATACTTCACTGGTTTCAAATACAGACCCCTCCCTGGGCCAGGCAATGAACACAGGTACGGTCATTTTGAGCATATACACTACATGCTCTTTGCAGGGAAAATGTTTTACGCTGTTAATCACTCCCTTTAATTTGAACTTTTCCTGATAACCAGTCACTAACTTAACAAATAACATTTATCTTATCAATATTGTCAAGTAGCATTTAATTTAACAAATAGCATTTACTCTCTACACTCTTTGATTAAAAAATTGCAGATACTATGACACCTTAAAAAGATTAATTTTATCTCCAATAATTTATAAAGATCTGTAAAATAACCTGTACAAAAGTGTTAATATTCTTACTCCTTAAAGGACAACACATGACCTCTAAAATCAATTCTGTGCAAATTCTGTGCAAAGCTGGGGCTTTAGTCATTAAGTACTTGAGCCAGTTTTCATGCATCACGTACCTTTCTCTTTGTTGATCAGCACTGATTTCAACCCTTCCCTGTCTTTCAACAAAAACTGTTGTGCATCTTCTTCTGGTGTCTAAAATAAAGTAAACAAAAATATTATATATTTTTTAATATTAAAAACATTATTTTGCGATCAAATGAGCAATGTTTTTTTTTCTGTAGGGTGTGAGTTTTTTGTTTTTTACATTATTATTATTGTAACAAGCAATGCCCTCCATAGCGGTTGTCTTGTTTATTTGTTTAATGCGACACCATTTTAAATGGTGGGTAGTGCCAGGTGCGGATTCAGAGGAGGGAGAGGGGGTTCAAAAAAATATACTGCTGACACTAAATAAATATTATATACCGTATATCCAATTTTTACCTACCAATTTCTAAATGTATGACACAATTATTGTAATCAAACAGCAAAATGACATTCTGCAGGGGTAATTCGTGGGAGACTGGCTAGAATGTCGTCTCCATAGAGCTATAATAAATTACTAGAGTGCTAACTCCTCATTCTGCGCGGATAGACGCTTTGAAGCCATCCTGGGCGCAGACATTTTGAGTTCATGTGCGTGTTTGTAGAACATAATGAAATTAGATGGATTGAATTTTTAAAGTGAACACTACATGCAAGTGCATGCGCAAGTTTAAAATAGCGCGGGGGACTCAAATTGCGCTCGACAAATATACCGGTGCTCAATTTAAAATATATTGTAATGTGAAAGTATACTTGTGAACAAGTTGAACATTAGACGCAATTAGAATCCTTGGAAAATGCAACCCAAGGGTCATTTAACTGTAACTGAGAATTTATAAATTTACAATTATAACTTGAGACTTAAAAAAAAAGAAAATATGTCTGTGGTAGAAATTGACTGACATACATATATGTTGCAATAAAACAAAACAGAAAAACTGTATTTTTTCCATGTAGGGTAAGAGGGGGTATACTCGTGTTTTGAACTTTTTTTTCTTTATCGATGAAAATCCCGCCCGCAAGGTTCACAAATTGCGATCACCTTTGCGCAACTAACGTGCGCACGCAAATTAAAATGGCGCAGTGTAATTTGTGTGCTTCGGGAGTCCCTCGCGCAAGTTTAAACTTGCATGCGCAAGTTTAAACTTGCGCGGGGGACTCAAATTGTGCTCGACAAATATACCGGTTCTCAATTTAAAATATATTGTAATAGGAAAGTATACTTGTGAACACGTTGAACATTGGACGCAATTAGAATCCTTGGAAAATGTAACCCAAGGGTCATTTAACTGTAACTGAGAATTTATAAATTTACAATTATAACTTGAGACTTAAAAAAAAGAGAAAATATGTCTGTGGTAGAAATTGACTGACATACATATATATGTTGTAATAAAACAAAACAGAAAACTGTATTTTTTTACCTTTGTGCATTCTCTGGTTCTTTTGGATCGTCTGATAGGGGCCTATTAGAAATTATAATAAAGAGAAAAAAATTATATCACAAAAAAGTCCAACAATAATTCATTTCTATTTTAAGTGGGGTTGTGCCGCAGCCGGGGTCATGGCTCAGCCGGATGCGGGGAAATTAATTGTAAAGAAAAATGCATTAATTACAAATACATAGTACATGTACGTGTACAAAACAATTTAGTTTATACAGATTTGCACAAAACTTGTATTATTGAATGAAGTAATTGTATTATGTTGATTTATTTTACAAAATACAATTAGACAGATTAAAAGTAAAATACAGACAACTCGCCTTATATTGGGTACCGGTAGCTTCTTTTCGTTTTGGCATATTTCAATCTACATGTATCTGAAAAAAAAACAATTATAATAAGCCAACAAGGTTTGTACAAGATATCCGCAGTACATGTATCAATTATGCCCAAGGTCCAAAGATGCACTACATTTTATTTATTTATTTTTACACAGGTTAAATGATCTACACTTACCTGTTTTGTACTTTGTAGGAACAATCTTTGTTATTAGGTAGACCTAACAAATAGAGTCGTACACATATTGTGTACTTCTCAAAATAAACAATGGGAGTATTATTGAACAGTTTTTTACCCACACCGTATTTTAAGCATGTTCACACTAGGGAATATAGGCCTATAAATGAGGATTCTGTACGTCATTAAATGTTTGTATTAAAGTACGTTTAGGTAGGCCTACTGCAACCTTCTACACAATTCAAGGTTGTAATTGAATATAATGTATGATGCTTCACCCTGATCCATGCAGGTTTATCTTGGCTAACAGTTATGAGACCAAGTAAATAAATCATGTTTAGCATCCTGCTTTTTGAAAAAAAATGAACGCGGAGGACCTTTTTTTTTTTTCCCCTTCCAAAATGGCCGACCAACCGGGCTATTTTTCAAGATGGGTTCCACTTTTTTTTTTTTTAAATGGCCACCACTTGGACTCAGTCCTGACATTACCGGCTTTGAATGGGCTAGATGCAACAGATAAAGAGGCCAGAATGATGTCACTGTTTAAAATTTATAATTTGGGGGTTTTTTTAAGAAAAAAAGAAAAGAAAAAAAAGGACGAGGCCTCCAAAAGGGAAGTGGGCGGGGACGCTAAACATGTTTTTTTTTATTTGGACTAACCATACTTCATGTCAGTATGGCCAACTTTGGATTTTATTTACGTGTAAAACCAAAAAAAAGAAAAAAGTTTACGCCACTTTCACTGCAGTAGGCCTACACAATGAAATACCCAGGGAGAGTGCAAGTTTTTTTCACTCATTAAGATTTAAAATTATTATGCTTTACCGACATAGTTTACTTTCCAATCTGCATACATCTTTGTAGAAATAAACAAAGGTGGGCCTATTCTGAAGTTCTCAATTTTCATATAATTTTAAGGCCAGAATCTGCAGATTCTGCTGTTTATCTCAGGTTTATCATTCATGCCTAATGCCAAGGTCAACATGGTCAAGGAATCAAGGAGCCAAATTGGCTAACTAACTTTAGGTTAAGGCCTATAAGTAACACACCCCTTCTTCCCTGTTGTACAATGTAGGTTGACCATTCTACTTACTCGGTATATGATACATGGCAGATGTTTCCGGACGATATTAAAAGTAAGAAAAGAAATCTCCAAATCATCATACAAAAGAGCCCAGTGATCAGTTATATAAAATCCGTACTGGAGACAAATGTTAAATTCATTACAAAGCTGAACTATATTATTCATCACCCAGAACTCTTTTGTAACAAAGTAGCACATGCCTGGCATTTTGCTAAAGGTTTTAGCACACAAGGTACCTCATCAAACCCAAATGTGTTAATTTCTTTGCCAAGGTTTATAAAACTTACCTACAATGCACTGGACATGCTGGAAAAAAGATGGCACATCATGCACATGGCCTTACACACTGCCGGCCATGCACAATGTTTCCTTGTGGAGACTTTCCAGGAATGAAACAAGCATTCTGATTGGTTGAAAGTTCACAGTGTAAATTTCATGAAGAGCGCCCCCATCAGGTAGGTCAAGTTTAGTTGCACACTCACACATAATGTCTCCACTGAGAATCCCAGTGGAGACTTTTTAAAAATCAGTGGAATAAACTGAAACCAGTCCTTTGATCACTTTTACAAGTTTTTCCTTGTGGAACAATTTTTTAGGTTTCCACGGTGGCCTAATGAGTGCCCCGCCCCCACTTTTAAAAGACATACCACGCCTCTAAAAGGGTGGGTTAATGATCATGGTTTCATACCTGATTTTTTTGTGTTCTCATGAACATGAGTCTGCATGAAGTTTAATTCATTTAGAAAGGGTAGGCACATTTTTTTTTTCACGGTGGGCAAAAAGAGTCAACCCCCCCCCCCCCCCCACCCCATTTAAAAAAAAAAGTGACTGCTATGCCGCTTTCAGGGACAAATTATCTCATGAATATACGTCTGCGTAAAGTTTCATGCAATATGAATAGAATAAGTCCACATTTAATCATTTTGTCACAATATCCGCTGGACTAAGAGTGGTGATATTAATCTTACTTATACAGGACAAAAGTTCACAAAAAATTTGTTCAACAACAAAATACGGGAAAATGTGGAATCAGTCTTGGGCAGGTTGACGAACTTCGGGTCATCGTCGTTTTCGCACACGGAGGGAAACTTGAAATGCGCGCCGCAGATTTTTATTTCAGAGGCCGTCGTGTGGCTGTTACATGAATCGTGTCTCTGCCCTCTGCTGTTCCTCCTCCCTGCGCGTTGTTACCGCCAGAAACAGAGGGATTGTGTTTCAGTGCGATACTTCGTTGGTCCGTCCTTTATACATGTACTACAAAATGTCAAAGTCAGCTGCACAAAACAGCCGGGAGTGCGCAATGTTGTTTACTATGGCTGTTGCACGTGGAGTTAGCTGCATATACATAACACTTTCACTTATAGTTTCAGTGGCGGTTGTTGAAAGAAAAAGACGATAACCACACACGTTGGAGCTGTTTGCTTGGAAGTTCAAAGGTGCTTCTTCCTCAACCGTTTCAAGTAAGTATCTGTAGAAGGGAACTTCTTCGTGGAAGAGTACGATACTGACAATTTGTCGTAAAAAAATCGTTTGCATCAAAACAAGAGGTGGTGTCCGGAAATTGGGCAATAGGCCTTCGTGTGTGACACTAGCTGGAGTTACCCGGCCAGCCCTAAATTTTAACATTTTTTTCTTGTGTATTCCCCATATACTATTATAAGGTCAGCTCATCTCTGTTTTGTGTAATTCTTTTCACTCTGTGGTTTAGGTCAAAAGTACTATTAAGCTGCATAAAACACTCTTTCTTTCATATCTGCAGTACTGCACCCTTTGGTTCGACTATCACGTGTCGTAGCGCCCACAGGTATAGGACTACGATCATAACGGTCCGGCTGTCAACCACGCCGTGCCGTCACACTGCTGCGTCCGACCACGGAGGAAGCCTTTCTTCACGGATCAACAATGAGTGGCGCTACGGCAGAAGGCAGAAATCCGTTGTTTCGGCATTGTCGCCATCTTTATTTTGTTCTGTGTGACTTTGCCGTCATTACTTCTCTCACAAAAATAAATTTGGAAAGACTGTTGCAACCTGACGCTACTCAGCGGTTGAAGTAGCTATGGAGAGTCAAGACAATGTACATGTATTTCCTAACAAAATTGTAAATTGTTTTTTTCAGTCCCGGATTCATGTGTTATCATAATTTTTGCAATGACTGACCGTCAATAAGATGATATATGAAGAAAAAGCAGCGTCAGGTTGCAACATTCTTCCCACATCTTCTGTTACAATAATTGCCCAGCCGCAATAGTGGACAGAGTCAGCCCAAACTCTACATGTTTATATGACCTTCAGGCGCGGATCCAGAGGGGGGGGGGGGGGGGGGGGGGGGGCAGCTCTGTCAAAAAAAAAATTCATACTAAATCGCCAGCTCTGTCAAAAAAAAAATTCATACAAATTCCAAAAAATTAGTTGCCCCCCCCCCCCCCCTGTAACACCCCAAAATAATTATACTGGTATAATGTCTGCCTGTTCAAAATACGGTACACATTCTGTAATGTAGTGTTAATAACCGTCGAATTTGAACAGCGCCCCCTATTGAAATATGGTACCAGCCCCCCCCCCCCCCGCCAGATTTTTTTGCTGATGACCCCCCCCCCCCCCCCCCCCATGGAAAATTCCTGGAACTGCCCCTGACCTTGGTTTCAGGTTTTTTTTCACAGGTGACCATCCCTAACAGGGAGCTTCATGGCTGATAATTATTCTCTATAAGTTCCACTTATTTTTTTTGTTTTATGGGGGGGGGGCTGCTTAAGCTTTCTTACAAACTTTGTAAATAAGTTTTTGGTTCTGGGACTACAGTTCATTCGGTTGGATTTAATTCACTGCAGTTACTCTTCAAACACCAATTTCCCAAGATGACACTTCCCAACAAAACTTTCAATTTGACTTTAGATTTTGACTTTTAACTTTTACAAGAAAATCTACCATTTTTTTAAAGCCTAATTAATGGGGTTGGATTTTCTTATTCTGTGTCTCATGCACTTGCATTTCTTAGGAATTGCCGTATTTTCAACCAATTTACCCCTTCACATTACTCTTCCCCAAACCCCAACACACAAAGGACCTACATGATCGGGTAAATCAAGTTGTCTGGGAATAACTGCTTTGAAATGTAACATGTGGCTTTAGTTGCACTGTATAGGTTATCACGTTGAGTGACTGTATATATTATAGAATGTGTATACCTGGAACGTGGCGGTATGGTGGCCCTGAAGGGACATCGCATATCGCAAACGTGTGCGCATACGTATGCGATGTCGCGAAATTTATCGCGAACGTGTGCGCATACGTATGCGATGTCGCGAAATTTATCGCGAACGTGTGCGCATACGTATGCAATGTCGCGAAATTTATCGCGAACGTGTGCGCATACGTATGCAATGTCGCAAAATGTATCGCAAATGTGTGCGCATACGTATGCGATGTCGCGAAATTTATCGCGAACGTTTGCGCATACATATGCAATGTCGTGAAACAATTCGCGAATATGTGCGCACACGTATGCGAATTTGTTTTGCAATGTCGTGAATTTTATTGCATACCTTGTCGCATACCTTTTAGTAAAATTCCTAATGAACTGGGGAGTTGTAGCAGCTAGTCTGGAATCTAGATGTACTGTTAGATATAAATAGGGTCTGACTAATAAACCTTCGCGCGCACGCTGTTCCTCGTGCAATCGTTACTACTAGTACTGTCGAGCGCGAACTTGCTACTTACGCAACTTTCAAATTTGCGCGCGCAAGTTTCAAACTTGCGCAAGTACCAAGTTTGCGCTCGACAGTACTAGTAGTAACGATTGCGCGAGGAACAGCGTGCGTGCGAAGGTTTATTAGTCAGACCCTATTTATATCTAACAGTACGTCTAGATTCCAGACTAGCTGCTACAACTCCCCAGTTCATTAGGAATTTTACTGAAAGGTATGCGACAAGGTATACAATAAAATTCACGACATTGCAAACAAATTCGCATACGTGTGCGCACATATTCGCGAATTGTTTCACGACATTGCATACGTGTGCGCACACATTCGCGATAAATTTCGCGACATTGCATACGTATGCGCACACGTTCGCGATAAATTTTGCGACATCGCATACGTATGCGCACACGTTCGCGATAAATTTCGCGACATCGCATACGTATGCGCACACGTTCGCGATAAATTTTGCGACATCGCATACGTATGCGCACACGTTTGCGATATGAGATGTCCCTTCAGGGCCACCATATGGCGGCGCCCTTCCTCATGAGCAGCTACTTCCCGTCTTCACATTTTTTTACAGCGGAGCCTCGTATCTTTCCTTTATACGATCTTTGATTGTTCTCATCGTGGTCGTTTGCAATATCTGGAAGGATGGAACATCAAACAGATTTGGAGTTTTAAAAAACCCCGAAACACCCCTATTTATTATAACAAACTAAACAAAAACGAAAGATAAAACAACCCCTACAAACCAAGTGCTTAAATCACGATTTAAATCGGTGATTTCTTTAAATAGGCCTAAATGTGATTTAGATAATAAAAAAAATCCCCGGCCCTATAGGCTATATCTGATTACAATTAATTTCTCCGTCCTCACTTCTGTGACGTCACAAACTTTGAAGGGGCATAACTTTGCCGAAATGACAATTAATCTGCTCACCTGTGATTTGTGTTTAAGGGGGGTTAACTGATATTTTGTGAATAACAGACGGATTGTTATTCGCAAAATATCATTTAACCTCCCTCAAACACAAATCACAGGTGGGCAAAATAATTGTCATTTTTTTCTAACAATTTGAGAGAAAAGCTTGACTTTTTATTCATCGGCATCGTGGAAGTTTGCAATTTCTGGAAGGAAGGAACATCAGGCAGATAGGCCTATGGAGGGAAAAAAGCTTGACATTTTAACAGGTCTTGAAGGGTTTTTAAAACCCAACATTAAACCCTACATAAAAAAATGAACACAGCCATAACTGATGCACAGAGACATCAGGGTCCATGCCGTGAAATTTAAAATAAAGAGTGCCCTTTTTTGTTAACATTTTCCTTTTTCTGAAAAAGTGCCTTTTAAAAACAAATGGTGCCCTTTTCGTGACAGCGACCTTTACGTGTGCCTTTTTTCGCCCTGAATAGCGCCATGTATATTGTCTGTTAGTGCGTTTACTCTTCGGTTTTGAGCGTCGCCCCCGTCGACAGATGGTACCAGTCCCCCAGCCCCCGCCCCCTTTGATTTGCGGAGGCCAAGTGTCCGGAGAGAGAAAACGTGTCACATTTCAGCACAGATGCGCAAGTACCCTTTTCAAGTACCCCCCCCCCCCCCGCCAATCAAAATATTATTATTCAATTTTCACACGCTTTTAACAAAACTCAGTTTTAAAGTTTGGTCACCCTCTTTAATCACCGGGTCGAGAGTATGCGTCATTACAGATAATTTTTGTCTAACCTCCCGATTTAAGCATTCAGTGAATTTGTCTATATAAATTAATTCAACGAAATTCATTTCTGAATAAATGAATACTCCGGACGAAAACGTGTGCTCATTGTTTGCATTTGCTTCTTTTATTTGAACTGAATTTGCTGACGGACGAAATTAAACATTGGAAGTGCATGCGCTTAATCGATGTTGTTGGACGAATGTAGGTTTTCCAGGCTATTTTGAAACATTTTTATTCAAATTCAACAACTTTAATATTTCGTCCACAAAAGTTTTCACACGCTTTTATCATGGAGGAACATGTGCTTTTATCAAGAGCAATTTGGTCATTTTAAAGCAAATTCAAACAATGAGCACGTTTTCGTCCCCGGGAGTATTGAATTTCGTCTCGTCTAATTGCCAAACCATGTTATTCAGAACTCGAATTCCTCTAATTGACTTAAATTATATGAGGCGAATTCGATCTCTGAATGATGCCATTGGGCAACATCTTATTTTAGACGAATTTGATCTGAAATGACGAATATTCTCGACCCAGCGGCTAAGGAGGGTGGACTGGAATGCTCAGCTGTTTCGGCCGTGCATAGGCCTACTGATTGTCTACGTTGGGCGAGATCTCCACTTGCAGATGTTTAAAGCAGTCATGTCTTGTTTTGTTTCTTTTTTTGTATTGTTCGCTTAGCACAATACACGGTATGTCAACTGCGTGACTACACACGTGTACTGGTGATACTATGAATAATAAGCAAGTGCACTTTCTTTGATGCCGGATAGCGTTCCCTGCCGAGACTACCCTACCCGAGTTTTACCGCCATTCGGTTGCATGCAAGTATTTTTATCTTCATTTGGATATAAATATTACTTCTCTCTTTCATTCTAACCCGTTAGATGTTGGATCGTAATGGTGAGTTTTCGGCCTATTGCTTTTGTTGATTTATTTGTTTGACAAACGGCCTGAGGCGAACGTTACACAAAAAAGCGGCAAACGCCATCTTGGATTTGAATATGAAGTCGATCATCAACACATGTATTTATCCCTTGGACCTCTTGGAAGGATTTCACGGTCATCGGAGTCCTCATAGTGAATGGTGTATGAAGGATATATAACTTCTAACATCACCGACGCACATTTAGTATATGAAAAAAAAAAAAAAAAAACAGTCCCCAAAAATTAAAGCTTTATGTAAGTATTAAAAGTTAGTGTAATTAGAGTCAAAAAATCGCTCGGCCAAGAAAGTAGGCCTACGTGTTTGGTTGTATACAGCGTCTTTGGAAAGTTGCGTTCAGTTTCAGAGAACACTTTTCAACAAAATCGGATTTTTTTTTCAGTCTGAGTTTCATGTCTTCTCAATCAAAAAATTTGATTGGAAAAAAAGGTGGCGTCAGGATGCAACATTCTTTCCTTTGGGAAAGAATGGAGAATCGCGATGCCACTTCTTTGGTTGAAACGAAATCTGTGGAAAGTTGAGTGCATTTTCAAAGTAATTTCTTATAGAATTAACAATGTTTCTCAGTATCAGATTCATGTCCTTTCAACATTTTTGCAATGACTGACCTTCAGTCATTTCAGTAATGTACGATGAAAGAAAAAGTGACGTGAAGATGCAACATTCTTTACTTTTTGCGTTTGATGTCTCATTCAAAAGTGAAAGCACCATCGATTTTCCAAAGGAAAATCATTCAAAAAGAGCAAGGGCAAAAATCCTCCGCCTCCATGTAAAAACTACAACAACCATGGAGCTATAAAAGCTCCATGAAACACCTAGCAGCCTCAATCCTCCAACATCATCTGTTCATTCTTGAATGTGGCCCTTTTGAGGGGTAACCACTGCTTCAATGAATCCTGCAAATTCTTATGTCTGGGTCGAAATGTATGTACGGCTGAGCACAAACAATACAAGGTCCGGCTCAAGACGTCCTTGACAAAGTGTATCCTTCAAATAAGCAACACATTTTTGTCTCCATCAATCCTGCAAAATCCTTATTATGCAAAGAGGAGTTTTGTGGATTTAGGAATAGGGTTAGAAACATGAACTGATGACAAGAAAATTACTTTTACCGGTAGCGGACCGTGGCTTTTGCCTTGCCTTGACATGCTGTCGTGGTGGTGGGGCGGGGGGGGGGGGGGGGTCAATGACGCGTCATATCCATACTGAACTTCAGAAAAACCTAAAACCCCATTTTTGTGCTGTCCAAATAATTGTAGCATTTCATGTGTGTGTCTGTTCACAGATACGTGACCTGTAATCGGTTTGATCTCCGATCACCTTTC
>NW_024037052.1:9163743-9239305 GCF_015706575.1 Patiria miniata | reverse complement strand
CCCCCCCCCCCCCCCCCCCCCCCCCCCCCCCCCCCCCCCCCCCCCCCCCCCCCCCCCCCCCCCCCCCCCCCCCCCCCCCCCCCCTCTGGATCCGCGCCTGAAGGTCATATAAACATGTAGAGTTTGGGCTGACTCTGTCCACTATTGCGGCTGGGCAATTATTGTAACAGAAGATGTGGGAAGAATGTTGCAACCTGACGCTGCTTTTTCTTCATATATCATCTTATTGACGGTCAGTCATTGCAAAAATTATGATAACACATGAATCCGGGACTGAAAAAAACAATTTACAATTTTGTTAGGAAATACATGTACATTGTCTTGACTCTCCATAGCTACTTCAACCGCTGAGTAGCGTCAGGTTGCAACAGTCTTTCCTAATTTATTTTTGTGAGAGAAGTAATGACGGCAAAGTCACACAGAACAAAATAAAGATGGCGACAATGCCGAAACAACGGATTTCTGCCTTCTGCCGTAGCGCCACTCATTGTTGATCCGTGAAGAAAGGCTTCCTCCGTGGTCGGACGCAGCAGTGTGACGGCACGGCGTGGTTGACAGCCGGACCGTTATGATCGTAGTCCTATACCTGTGGGCGCTACGACACGTGATAGTCGAACCAAAGGGTGCAGTACTGCAGATATGAAAGAAAGAGTGTTTTATGCAGCTTAATAGTACTTTGACCTAAACCACAGAGTGAAAAGAATTACACAAAGCAGAGATGAGCTGACCTTATAATAGTATATGGGGAATACACAAGAAAAAAATGTTAAAATTTAGGGCTGGCCGGGTAACTCCAGCTAGTGTCACACACGAAGGCCTATTGCCCAATTTCCGGACACCACCTCTTGTTTTGATGCAAACGATTTTTTTACGACAAATTGTCAGTATCGTACTCTTCCACGAAGAAGTTCCCTTCTACAGATACTTACTTGAAACGGTTGAGGAAGAAGCACCTTTGAACTTCCAAGCAAACAGCTCCAACGTGTGTGGTTATCGTCTTTTTCTTTCAACAACCGCCACTGAAACTATAAGTGAAAGTGTTATGTATATGCAGCTAACTCCACGTGCAACAGCCATAGTAAACAACATTGCGCACTCCCGGCTGTTTTGTGCAGCTGACTTTGACATTTTGTAGTACATGTATAAAGGACGGACCAACGAAGTATCGCACTGAAACACAATCCCTCTGTTTCTGGCGGTAACAACGCGCAGGGAGGAGGAACAGCAGAGGGCAGAGACACGATTCATGTAACAGCCACACGACGGCCTCTGAAATAAAAATCTGCGGCGCGCATTTCAAGTTTCCCTCCGTGTGCGAAAACGACGATGACCCGAAGTTCGTCAACCTGCCCAAGACTGATTCCACATTTTCCCGTATTTGTTGTTGAACAAATTTTTTGTGAACTTTTGTCCTGTATAAGTAAGATTAATATCACCACTCTTAGTCCAGCGGATATTGTGACAAAATGATTAAATGTGGACTTATTCTATTCATATTGCATGAAACTTTACGCAGACGTATATTCATGAGATAATTTGTCCCTGAAAGCGGCATAGCAGTCACTTTTTTTTTTAAATGGGGTGGGGGGGGGGGGGTGACTCTTTTGCCCACCGTGAAAAAAAAAAATGTGCCTACCCTTTCTAAATGAATTAAACTTCATGCAGACTCATGTTCATGAGAACACAAAAAAATCAGGTATGAAACCATGATCATTAACCCACCCTTTTAGAGGCGTGGTATGTCTTTTAAAAGTGGGGGCGGGGCACTCATTAGGCCACCGTGGAAACCTAAAAAATTGTTCCACAAGGAAAAACTTGTAAAAGTGATCAAAGGACTGGTTTCAGTTTATTCCACTGATTTTTAAAAAGTCTCCACTGGGATTCTCAGTGGAGACATTATGTGTGAGTGTGCAACTAAACTTGACCTACCTGATGGGGGCGCTCTTCATGAAATTTACACTGTGAACTTTCAACCAATCAGAATGCTTGTTTCATTCCTGGAAAGTCTCCACAAGGAAACATTGTGCATGGCCGGCAGTGTGTAAGGCCATGTGCATGATGTGCCATCTTTTTTCCAGCATGTCCAGTGCATTGTAGGTAAGTTTTATAAACCTTGGCAAAGAAATTAACACATTTGGGTTTGATGAGGTACCTTGTGTGCTAAAACCTTTAGCAAAATGCCAGGCATGTGCTACTTTGTTACAAAAGAGTTCTGGGTGATGAATAATATAGTTCAGCTTTGTAATGAATTTAACATTTGTCTCCAGTACGGATTTTATATAACTGATCACTGGGCTCTTTTGTATGATGATTTGGAGATTTCTTTTCTTACTTTTAATATCGTCCGGAAACATCTGCCATGTATCATATACCGAGTAAGTAGAATGGTCAACCTACATTGTACAACAGGGAAGAAGGGGTGTGTTACTTATAGGCCTTAACCTAAAGTTAGTTAGCCAATTTGGCTCCTTGATTCCTTGACCATGTTGACCTTGGCATTAGGCATGAATGATAAACCTGAGATAAACAGCAGAATCTGCAGATTCTGGCCTTAAAAATTATATGAAAATTGAGAACTTCAGAATAGGCCCACCTTTGTTTATTTCTACAAAGATGTATGCAGATTGGAAAGTAAACTATGTCGGTAAAGCATAATAATTTTAAATCTTAATGAGTGAAAAAAACTTGCACTCTCCCTGGGTATTTCATTGTGTAGGCCTACTGCAGTGAAAGTGGCGTAAACTTTTTTCTTTTTTTTGGTTTTACACGTAAATAAAATCCAAAGTTGGCCATACTGACATGAAGTATGGTTAGTCCAAAATAAAAAAAACATGTTTAGCGTCCCCGCCCACTTCCCTTTTGGAGGCCTCGTCCTTTTTTTTCTTTTCTTTTTTTCTTAAAAAAACCCCCCAAATTATAAATTTTAAACAGTGACATCATTCTGGCCTCTTTATCTGTTGCATCTAGCCCATTCAAAGCCGGTAATGTCAGGACTGAGTCCAAGTGGTGGCCATTTAAAAAAAAAAAAAGTGGAACCCATCTTGAAAAATAGCCCGGTTGGTCGGCCATTTTGGAAGGGGGAAAAAAAAAAAAGGTCCTCCGCGTTCATTTTTTTCAAAAAGCAGGATGCTAAACATGATTTATTTACTTGGTCTCATAACTGTTAGCCAAGATAAACCTGCATGGATCAGGGTGAAGCATCATACATTATATTCAATTACAACCTTGAATTGTGTAGAAGGTTGCAGTAGGCCTACCTAAACGTACTTTAATACAAACATTTAATGACGTACAGAATCCTCATTTATAGGCCTATATTCCCTAGTGTGAACATGCTTAAAATACGGTGTGGGTAAAAAAACTGTTCAATAATACTCCCATTGTTTATTTTGAGAAGTACACAATATGTGTACGACTCTATTTGTTAGGTCTACCTAATAACAAAGATTGTTCCTACAAAGTACAAAACAGGTAAGTGTAGATCATTTAACCTGTGTAAAAATAAATAAATAAAATGTAGTGCATCTTTGGACCTTGGGCATAATTGATACATGTACTGCGGATATCTTGTACAAACCTTGTTGGCTTATTATAATGTTTTTTTTCAGATACATGTAGATTGAAATATGCCAAAACGAAAAAGAAGCTACCGGTACCCAATATAAGGCGAGTTGTCTGTATTTTACTTTTAATCTGTCTAATTGTATTTTGTAAAATAAATCAACATAATACAATTACTTCATTCAATAATACAAGTTTTGTGCAAATCTGTATAAACTAAATTGTTTTGTACACGTACATGTACTATGTATTTGTAATTAATGCATTTTTCTTTACAATTAATTTCCCCGCATCCGGCTGAGCCATGACCCCGGCTGCGGCACAACCCCACTTAAAATAGAAATGAATTATTGTTGGACTTTTTTGTGATATAATTTTTTTCTCTTTATTATAATTTCTAATAGGCCCCTATCAGACGATCCAAAAGAACCAGAGAATGCACAAAGGTAAAAAAATACAGTTTTCTGTTTTGTTTTATTACAACATATATATGTATGTCAGTCAATTTCTACCACAGACATATTTTCTCTTTTTTTTTAAGTCTCAAGTTATAATTGTAAATTTATAAATTCTCAGTTACAGTTAAATGACCCTTGGGTTACATTTTCCAAGGATTCTAATTGCGTCCAATGTTCAACGTGTTCACAAGTATACTTTCCTATTACAATATATTTTAAATTGAGAACCGGTATATTTGTCGAGCACAATTTGAGTCCCCCGCGCAAGTTTAAACTTGCGCATGCAAGTTTAAACTTGCGCGAGGGACTCCGAAGCACACAAATTACACTGCGCCATTTTAATTTGACGCTGCTTTTTCTTCATATATCATCTTATTGACGGTCAGTCATTGCAAAAATTATGATAACACATGAATCCGGGACTGAAAAAAACAATTTACAATTTTGTTAGGAAATACATGTACATTGTCTTGACTCTCCATAGCTACTTCAACCGCTGAGTAGCGTCAGGTTGCAACAGTCTTTCCTAATTTATTTTTGTGAGAGAAGTAATGACGGCAAAGTCACACAGAACAAAATAAAGATGGCGACAATGCCGAAACAACGGATTTCTGCCTTCTGCCGTAGCGCCACTCATTGTTGATCCGTGAAGAAAGGCTTCCTCCGTGGTCGGACGCAGCAGTGTGACGGCACGGCGTGGTTGACAGCCGGACCGTTATGATCGTAGTCCTATACCTGTGGGCGCTACGACACGTGATAGTCGAACCAAAGGGTGCAGTACTGCAGATATGAAAGAAAGAGTGTTTTATGCAGCTTAATAGTACTTTTGACCTAAACCACAGAGTGAAAAGAATTACACAAAGCAGAGATGAGCTGACCTTATAATAGTATATGGGGAATACACAAGAAAAAAATGTTAAAATTTAGGGCTGGCCGGGTAACTCCAGCTAGTGTCACACACGAAGGCCTATTGCCCAATTTCCGGACACCACCTCTTGTTTTGATGCAAACGATTTTTTTACGACAAATTGTCAGTATCGTACTCTTCCACGAAGAAGTTCCCTTCTACAGATACTTACTTGAAACGGTTGAGGAAGAAGCACCTTTGAACTTCCAAGCAAACAGCTCCAACGTGTGTGGTTATCGTCTTTTTCTTTCAACAACCGCCACTGAAACTATAAGTGAAAGTGTTATGTATATGCAGCTAACTCCACGTGCAACAGCCATAGTAAACAACATTGCGCACTCCCGGCTGTTTTGTGCAGCTGACTTTGACATTTTGTAGTACATGTATAAAGGACGGACCAACGAAGTATCGCACTGAAACACAATCCCTCTGTTTCTGGCGGTAACAACGCGCAGGGAGGAGGAACAGCAGAGGGCAGAGACACGATTCATGTAACAGCCACACGACGGCCTCTGAAATAAAAATCTGCGGCGCGCATTTCAAGTTTCCCTCCGTGTGCGAAAACGACGATGACCCGAAGTTCGTCAACCTGCCCAAGACTGATTCCACATTTTCCCGTATTTTGTTGTTGAACAAATTTTTTGTGAACTTTTGTCCTGTATAAGTAAGATTAATATAGTAGGGGAGAAGGGCGGATACCAGACTTTGCCATAGGTCTGGGGGTAGTACAGGGCCAATGGGGAGAGGGGCAGGTACCAGACTTTACCCCTCCCCCTTTCCCCACCCTCTGACCACGCCCCCACCCCACCCGCCCCTCCCGATATCTCAGCCCCAAGCCAAAACCGGGGCTCAATATCTCTCGTCTTGAAGATCTCCCTCACCAGCCGGTGAGTCTGATTGCTTATAAATCCAAAAGTCTGACCTCTTAAAAAAAATTAAAAAAAATTATATTGATATATATAAATGATGAGTATGATCAAGCCAATCGTTAAGGGATTTTCTAGATGGAATAAAGCCACGCTGCGCGATTACGTCCAGCGATATAATATACCGTACGATCAAAATGTTGCTCTTACGCGTAAAGTCTACATCAACGGGATAAAAAAATACGAAGCTCAATTTAGAAACTTGAGGAAAAAGAAGCTACATGAGCTCAAACAGATTGTAGACGATTATGATCTAGAATATAACCCGTCGGGTTATAAGGGTCGATTTTTGAAAAAAGATTTACTCTCGGCGATTCAAAACTCTAGGCAACCCGAGTATTTTCAAGAGGCTGAGTTTAGAGCGACGAGGAGATTTAGAAATAACTTTAGAAACTGGGAACTGATTCCTAGACTTTTTAACGACGATTTAGTCAAGTTTTTTGATACGCACAAAGATCAAATTGTAAATAAAATCAAGTCAGAATTGAGAGAGCTGAGAGGTTTAAAAATGGAGCTCACAATCAAAATAAAATACGAAAAAACCAAACCCGATGGTACGATCGAAACGATCGAAGCTACACATTTTACCGATCAGAGAGTCGTTTTAAATCAAAGTCAAATAAAACAGGTTTTAAAAGAAGACATCGACCAGATATTTAAAAAGGATGAAAGGTATACGAATCAAGGATCGGGTTGGGTTTTAAAAAAGATAATGGCGTTGTATATCAACATCAACAGGTTTAACCCTGTGAGAGGTAGTTCTTATATTGACCTACCAAAATGTATCAAACAGAAAACGGCGATGATTAACATTAAAAACAAAGACGACGAGTGTTTGAGATGGTGTTTGAGAGCTGCTCTTGGGTTGTATACGGATAAAGTAAAAAATAACATAAAAAACGATCCTAAATATAAAATTCATAAAGAAGAACCTGTTGTATACACCAAAGACGACGGACTCAAATTTAAAGGCGTAGACTTTCCAACACCGATCGACCAGATACCAAAGATAGAAAGACAAAATAATTTAACGATAAACGTATACGGTTATGAGGGGGAAATATATCCGTTATACGTGTCTAAAAACTACAAACCAGAGTCACGACCTATCGATCTGTTTTTGTTTTCTGAGGGCGACAAGCATCACTACTGCTGGATAAATAACTTTTCGAGATTGATTCACAACGTTACAAAAGATAAAAGTAAGAAATATTTTTGTCGAAGGTGCCTGAGTCATTATAGAACGCAAGTAAAATTAGATAGACACATGGCCGATTGTAACGGTATAGATACACATCCGTCAAAGATTGTATTTCCTACCGCTAAGCAAAAATATGTAAATAACGAGTGGATAGTCGACGAAAACGATGTGCCAACATTAGAATTTAAAAACTACAGGTTTAAACAAAAAGCACCGTTTGTAGTTTACGCCGACTTTGAATCGATATTAGAAAAAAACTCGGACGATAAAAAGAACAACACGCAAAAGACAAACATTCACAAAGCTAGCGGTTACTCGTTGGTAGTAGTTAGATGCGACGGCACCAATGCGTATCAAGAGACTTATAGAGGTAAAGATGCTGTATCAAAGTTTGTAAATAAAATGTTAAAAATACAAAGCGACATAAATTGCATATTTAAAAAACCCCAACCCATGAAATTTAATGAGCGAGCTAAAGAACATCATGATACAACAAACACGTGTTGGATTTGCGAGAAACCAATTTATCCCAATTACTCGAGCAACTGTCAGTGCCAGAAACCCCAAAAACCAAAAACAGAAAAACAAATAAAAGAACATCAGTACGAAAACAAAAATGGATTTACAGAGTCTAAATGCCTCGAATGCAAAAAGAAAATCAACAAATTTAGAAAGGTGAGAGATCACTGCCACGTCACGGGTAGATATAGAGGTACCGCGCACGCCTACTGCAATCTAAAATTACAAGTTAAACCAGGTTTTACCCCCATACCAGTCGTCTTTCACAATCTGCAAAATTACGACGCTCACTTGATCATGCAGAGTATTTCAGAGTACGATGAAAAGGAAATACAAGTTATCGCTAGAAATTCAGAAAAGTATATTTCGTTTTCGATCGGAAATATGCGATTTATAGACTCGTTTAATTTTATGGCGTCTTCGTTGGATAGATTATCTAAAGCTTGTCCGAGAGAGTCGTTTAAACTACTCAGAGAACATTTTAATCGTCAAAATATCGACTCGTTGTTACAAAAAGGAGTTTATCCGTATGAATACATGGACTCGTTTGACAGATTTCAAGAGACCAGCCTACCCCCCATCGAACAATTTTACAGCAGCCTAAAAGACGAAAATATATCGCGAGAGGACTACGACAGAGCTAAACTGACGTGGAACGAGTTTAAAGTTAAAAACATGGGGGAATATCACGATTTGTACGTCACTACCGATACGTTATTACTGGCATGCGTATTTGAAAACTTTAGGAAAACGTGCATTACAAACTACGCGTTAGATCCGGCTAATTACTATACAGCACCAGGATTGTCGTGGGATGCCTTGTTAAAACACTCGGAAATTAAACTCGAACTATTGCAAGACGTAGACAAACATTTATTTTTTGAAAAAGCAAAAAGAGGTGGTATCTCAAGCGTGGGTGGTATGAGATACCACAAAGCCAACAACAAATACCTACCCGACCATAATCCAAACGAGCCGTCGAGTTACATCACCTACCTCGATGCAAACAATCTGTACGGCTGGGCCATGAGTCAATACCTGCCGTACAAAGACTTTAAATGGGCGTCTACAAAAACGTTTACCGAGTCTAAGATATTATCTCTCAGGAAAACGTCAAACACCGGTTACTGCTTTGAAGTAGACCTCGATTACCCGGATAATCTCCACGACCTGCACAACGATTATCCCCTAGCGCCAGAAAATATCGTCATACCAAAAGAATGGATGTCTGATTATCAAAACGAGTTATTGGATACCGAACCTAGTAGCAACGTGCAAAAATTAACGTGTACCCTTAATCCTAAACAAAAATATGTTTTGCACTACGTCACGTTGCAGTTGTATCTCAAACTCGGCTTGAAACTTAAAAAGGTACATCGAGTGTTGCAATTTAAACAAGCTCCTTGGATGGCATCTTACATAGACAAAAACACGCAACTCCGAACAAAAGCGACCTCTGATTTTGAGAAAGACTTTTTTAAACTGATGAATAACAGCGTGTTTGGTAAGACGATGGAAAACGTCAGAAACCGGATTGACGGTTACCTGCTCAGAGACAATAACGATGACGATCGAGATAAATACCAAAAAATTATACAGAAACCGAGCTACAAAACGACGACGTCATTTTCAGAATGCAAATTGTCATTTGTCGAAAAGTACAAGACTAAAACCGTGTTAAACAAACCAATCTATTGCGGAGTGAGTATCTTGGATCTATCTAAGACGCTGATGTACGATTTTTATTACAACCATTTGAAAGACAAGTACAAAGAGAAAATCAGGTTGATGTACACAGATACGGACAGTTTGGTACTCGTAGTGCACACTGACGACGTGTACAAAGATATGCAGCAAAACGGGCAACAATACGACCTTTCGAATTATCCGACGGATCATCCTTTGTACGACCCAACCAATAAGAAAGTGATCGGTAAATTTAAAGACGAGTTTGGAGGTAAAATAGTCAAAGAAGTTGTTTGTATAAGACCTAAAATGTACTCCATTTTAACCGCTGACATCAACCTGAAAAAAGCCAAGGGTGTCACAAAATCGGTTACCTCTAAGAAATTAAAACACCGACACTATTACGACTGCATCTTAAACAAGAAATCTCATTATGAAACCATGACTCACATTAGATCGGAAAATCACATCCTTTACACCGTATCTCTAAATAAACTATCGTTGAGTCCGTTGGACACAAAGAGGTACATTTTACCGGATGGTATAAACACGCTGGCTTTTGGTCACTACGGCGGTAATTGCGTGTCCTCGGGTACGACTTGAAGCTCTTGTCTCACAAAACTCCTTTTTGGGCCGTTTTGAAGGTAATAAAGAGTAGGACCCGTCGTGACTTTTTTACCGTTAATCATTTTAAATTGACTCGTTCTTTTTTCCACGTTGAAGATGTCTACGCTCCAAATGGGGTCCGTGGCTCTTCTCGAGGTTCCACCCTCTTGCTCGCCCGGGTAATATAAATATCTAACCATAGCATCTTGCGGTAATTGTTGCTCTTTTGTTTTAACGGGGTTAGCCGGCGATTGCCGGACCTGTTCTAGTTTAACCGCCTCTGACGGTGCTTTAGCTATTAATCTCGTCGTTTCATCGTTTATAGCTTTGATCACGCTGGGTAATCGCTCGACCCATTGCGTGTTTCTACTCTCGGGATTTAACATTTCTTGAGCGTACTGATGACCAAACAGTCTCTCGGCTAGCGTTCGATTAAATCTTTCTACGATACCCTGCGATCGGTGGTTTCCTGGTTCACCTACGATAATCTCGACGTTTTTTGAGGTCATCCATTTTTTAAATGCGCCTTTAAATTCGGTACCGGCGTCTACTCTCAACGTTTTAGGGTAACTCAAAGGAGATCTCGCGTAAATCTTGACGATAGCATCTTGGGTGGAATCCGCCGTTTTAGAAACCAAAGGTTCTGCTTCGTGGTATCGACTCGCTACGTCGACAACCGTCAAAGCGTATTTATAAGTCTTGCGTTTTACTTTATCCCAGGGTAGGTATAGCACATCCATTTGGTGAAAATCGTTTGGTGTTTCAAACTCTTGCGATGTACTCGTAGGTCTGGGTACATACGCGGGACCCGGTAGATAAATTTGCCAGATCGCTTGTTTTTTAAGCCAATCTCTGATTACCTTTTTATCGATTTTTGTTTTATCGTGTAAATGGTCGACGGCGCTTTCACCTCTCCAATAACCACTCGGGCTATAATACAGTTTAGATAATGTTTGCATATTATTTAATATAAAAGACGTTTATAATAATAATATGTCTGGCTTTGCTATGATGGTTGGAGGCGCGATCGTCAACGCTTTAGCTTTTACGGGTTCAAACTTTTTATTTTCAAGTCTGAAACAGAGTGATGCCGACGAGGAGCGTAAGAGACACGATTTAGCGATAGAACAACTCTCGGCCGCCAAAGATAAGTGGCAACGAGAACGAACGAAATATCTAGATTTTCTCAACGAACGTATCAGAAAACAAAATGCCTCTAAAGAAACATTTTCCAACGTAGACCGAGCGTTGCGTTACTACAACGAGGTGAGTGGACAATCTACCAAACTACCCGTAGGACTGCAACGCGAACCCAAACTCGAAGATTTTTACGAGCCTAGCGACCAACAAATAGAAAGAGAACTGGTGTTTATCGCGGGAGGAACGCTTTTGGTGGGTTTCTTGGCTTATAGATATCTTTAAATTTAAAACTCGTATAAATAAAATGAATGCGTACGGAAAAAAGCTCAATCCCAGTAGACTATTAAAAATACCCAGATCTATCAAGGGTGAGAGAAAAGAGGTGGTCATTACCCACAATCCTAGTAGTATATCGGCGGGGCAAACGCTGAGAGTTAAGTTTCCTCAATTGGGCGTAGACGACGTGATCGTACCCGGCACTTGTAAATTAGCTTTTAGTTTAGAACTCGACGGTGGAAGCGACGACAATAGAACCATTTTTGGTAATTTGGCCAGAAATTTAGTCAGCGAAATCAGCGTCAGGCTTCAAGGTCACGAAATTATAAGTTATCGTCACGCCGACGTGTATCACAACTTTAAAGACAATTGGATCAACAGCTCGGCAACTCGAAACATGGCGTACTCGGGCATAGAAAAAGAAAACGTGTCTAAACTAAGAATTGGGGCTGGAGATGCTAACGCGGGCGCCAACAGCGGTAAAGATCAGGCTATCGCGGATGCCTATGGTAACAGATATTGTATTCCCCTAGACATTGACATACTGACTTCGCATCACCCTTTTTACCCCAGCGGTTTAAAACAACCTCTGACGTACGAGATAAAGTTTAACGATCACGAAAAAGTAGTCAACAGTTCAGATACGGCGGCGATGTATTCTATCTCAGACTTGTCTCTCGAATACGAAGTGGTGACCAACAGAGACCTAGCTATCACCATCAGGAATAAACACAAGGGGTTAATGCAATATCTGTTTGATAAAATCCACTCGCTAGAAGTTAGATCCGTCAACAAATCGGACACACTTTGGAACGTCAGCGTCAATCAACCCATCAGGAGTCTCAAGGGTATTTTGTTTTTGTTTAAAGATCCCGCGGTCAAAAATCCGCAGCGATTTTACAATCCAAAAATAACCAAAACATCAGTGACCGTAGAAGGTAAACCCAATCAACTCTACAGTCAAGGCATGTTTCAGTATCAACACTGGAATGAAATCAACAAGTTCTTTGGAGACAGCGATACCGAAAGCGGGCGCGGAGTAGCTAAAGACTTAAATTTGACGGGTTTTGACCTCGGAGACTACCTAAAAGACAAGTACGGTCTGTGGCTCGATTTTAGAAGTAACGACGACAACTCCGCTCACGGATCCGGTAGGAAACTCGGAGACGGAGGAGGCATCAACATTCAATTTAACAGAGAAGCCGAAAGTCAAGGTGACCTCACGATGTACGTATTTTTGGTCATGGATGCTCAATTGAACTTGGAAGACGGGAATTTTAAATCTCTGTTAAGTTAAAATGACACAACCGCATTGCGCTTTAATCGTCGGCAAAACAAATTCGGGTAAAACCAAATGGATTTTGGATCTGTTAGAGTCAGACTATAAAAATACATTTGAAGCGATAGTCATCATTTGCCCTACCATATTTAAAAACAAAACGTACATCGAAAGAAAGTGGATTCAAGCAGATCTCGAGGTATACCTCTGCGATCCGGATTTGTACAAGATGACGCTCAACGAAGCGATCGATTTTTACAGAAAAATATTCGAAGGTGTTGCCACGCTGTTTATCGTGGACGATTGCTCTTCGGATCAAGAGATTAAATATCGTAAAAAGACGTGCGCGCTAAGCAAGATGGCGTTTAGCGGAAGACACATAAATCACAGCTGTTGGTTACTGACCCAAAAGTACAACAGCGTTTTAAAAGATTATAGAGAAAACACGGCTTGGTTGGCGTTATTTTACTGCAAAGATAAAACATCGTTTGATCAAGCGTTAGACGAAAATGACGTCGTACCCATTGAAGAACGAGATTATATAAAACGACGTTTAAGAGATGTGAAATATAGTAAATTGGTCGTATACACCGAACCTCCAGTTAGTTACGAGCTACTTGAGTAGGTCAATAACCTAGCTTGTCAACAGATATGACCTAGCTCGTCAACAGATTTGACCTAGCTCGTCAACAGGTATGACCTAGCTCGTCAGCAAATATGACCTAGCTTAGTAGCAACCTACTCAACAAACTACACAAGCATTACAATTTGTTAATCAACAAACGTCAACAAAATGTATTTTGCTGTTAGTAAATGATAGCAATATTCGAGTATTTGCAGTTTTTGGCTATTATCGTCATATCGATTAATTTATCGTTTTACACCTACGAGTACCTTTGCCTTTGTAACAAAGTTGCAAAAGCTACAACAAAATTAAATTCGTTTCTAATTAAATGGAGGACCTAAAACTGACTTTAACGAACGAACAAGATCACAACGCAGAACATAAAGATCGTTTGTGCGGTGTCATAGCAGCCGGAAACTCTAGAAAGTACTTGGGAAAGGAATACACCGTTAAACAAATCGAAGCTCTTGACAGTAAAGAACTCGAAAAGCTGTATCATCTGTACGAAACTAAATTTGGAAATGAAATTGTTAAAACCGTTGGTAAATACACTTTAAGTCTATTTTCGAGAGTGTTAGCCGTTGTTACACCCGTACAAGTTTTAGGCTATAACGTCACTATAGATTCTGAAGAAGAACTCACCAACGACTTGAGTTCTGATCCTATTATAAGCGCGAGTATGGCTGGTATGTTGAGCGACGTTTGTTACAAGTACGGAACTTTTATATCACCCCTAGTTGCTACGATTATCACAACAAAACATTTGAAATTTAATAAACCTAATATAATAAATGGAAGATCAACAAGCAGCGATCACAGCTCAACCAGCAGAAACAGAGACGCCCCAACCGATAAAAACAACGTCATCACCGACGGTAACGAGAGTGACCAAGACTAAAAATCCTAAACGAATTCAGCAGGGTAAAGCTTTAGCCGAGCACAATAGACAGATGAAATTAAAATTAGCAAAAATGGACGTAACATCGGACGAAGCTACGAGCTCACCAGACTACAACTCTTGGGCGATGTGGGGGGCTATAGCGTCTATAATAGCAGTGGGGTTGCTGGTACTAAAAAGTAAGGCAACTGCGCCGGTAGTACAGCCAGTGCCGATAGTCACGCAACCCACTACACCCAGCGCCCCCAAAACGCTAGATATGGAATAAACCAGCAATTTAAAAACTGTTATATTAAAAACGATGAGTAACTTTGACACCAACGGAATAGCTAATACGATTTATCACGGAGCCGTCATATCGGGTCTTTCGATGGGATACGCCATGGTAGGAGCTAAACTACTCAAAATGAAAGCGCCGGATTTAGGTAAACTAAGCGTAGAAGATGCGGGTAAATTGACGGGTATTATAAGTGGAGCTCTGGCCACGCAAAATTGGTTGGTGGCCCAGGGTATACTACCGGGCAGTATAATGAAAACGGCATAATTTAAATAGGTTTATTAAATAAATGGATGAGGGAGGATTTTATGATCCAGACTACGAAAGAACAGATGATTACGATGATGATGATGATGTAGCAGAGACCAATGTAGATGACGACTTTGATACTACTACACCACCGGTAGACACAGAAAGCGTCCTCGGCACGGGAACAATAAGCAGATTATCTATAGAACTAATAAAAGAAGATGTTGATTCATTTTACAAACAAAATAATATAGACCCCGCGTTTATCGACCCCAACGATTTTGAAATTGGTAAAGACAGAAATCTATACGTTAAAACATATAAAGGTCGAGAACCATTATCTTATAGACGAGGTGGTCAAAGAATATATTACAAATTAAGTACCTTACAAAATAAATATGGTACCGCATTTATTCGCGACACCCTCAAAATCGCTGACTATAAACCAACACTACTTGCCAAACTAAAAGATAAACTCGAAAAAGTACAACCCGAGAGTATCCCCTTGACAGAACTACCCAGAGCCACCGATGAGGTAACCGAGATTATAGACGATTTACAACGCGACACCAGCGCTCAAACGGAAGGATTAAATTACAGAGAACTCCAGGGTTTAGACAAAAGTCTTCAGACGTTGAGAGGTAACCTAGAACTTAATTTAGCGCGTCTCACAGAACTAGACCAAGAGATATTTGATGCCGAACATGAATTAGGTGATCATAGGATCAGCGAAGAAGAACGACGAGAGTTAAACGATAAATTGAGCGACTTAGACGCTGAAAGATCCGCCAGATTAGAAGCCGCAAAAGCCAACGAACGAGGACTCAAAAGTCAGATCGCTAGAATCAAAGAAACGATTAATAAAATTTTAGGCGACGACACGACTCTGGCGGAAAAGATTAGAACTCTGTTTAGAGAACAAGGTGTGACCGTAGTGAGTATTTTAGCCGCTTTGAGTTTAGCCATCAGCACGATAGTGAGTAGCATCGTCGCTAGCGTGAGAGGTGTGGGTGCCCCACCCACACCATCGCCAACACCAACACCAACACCAAAAGGCGGTATCAAAGAGTGGATTTCAAAACAACTCGCTAATTTTGCATCTGCTCTTCAAAAACTCGGAGTGAGCGCGTTGGGTGCTCTGCCGGGTATCATAGGCAGCGTACTAAGTTGGATATTTAACGCGCTGAGTAAGTCCGTATCGTGGTTGGCCGAACACGTGTGGGCTTTGTTTTTGGGTGTGGGAGCCTTGGTGTTTGCGTACCTGCAAAAACGATGGTAGTAATAGTTGTAATCAAGTTTAAACAAAAAAATAAGCCTTACCAGCACAAAGTTGGTAAGGCTTATTTTTTTTGGTGAGATTAGAGTGTGACTTATCGCGTTGCCTCGTAAGCTAAAATACCCATGCCAACGATAGCTAATATTCCTACCGTCAACGATAATTTTTCGTCTTGGTGAGTTTGTAGTTTCGTGGGCTCCTGGGTTAAAACTGTAGGTGTAGGTGTTGGTGTGGGTGTGGGTGTTGGTGTTGGTGCTGGTGTTGGTGCTGGTGATACAATATCGTTCGTCATAGGCTCTGGGGGTGTTGGTGGCGCGACGTCATCGGTGTCATCAAAAGAGTCGTCCGGTTGAGGTTGTGAGTTTAAATCTGGCACCAAACCAGTTTTCATAATCTGGGTAGCGATTTGAAGATTGTTGTTATAGCCGTCGTGCGTTCCAACCCTCAAGTTCATATCCGATGGAATTAAATACAACCCCGGTTTCACGACAAAATTTAAAGGCGTTCTGGCATACTGCAAAGAGTCTTGAAATTGATTGATACTCGTTTCCATGTCGTCTACTGCATTGATGATATCTTCAACGATGACGTTAAATTGTCTCTGAGCGTCTAATCCGGTGCCTGGTGATAATACGCTCGTTTTTGTTTGAGCCTGCGCACCGAGTAAAGCGTACACGTAAGATCTGATCGATTCGTTGATCTTTATGATTCCCGCGGGGGTAAACGAACTCGTGTCGGGTATAAAATCTAACCAAGCCCTTTGTACCGATTCATTTTGTTCGATAAAGGCTACGGTATAATCGCTGTAACGCCCCGAACCCTTGGGTGGATCGTCCAGACCAAACCCCATTTTAGTTCCACTCATCATATCTTTACGATACTCACTATACTCGAGATTAAGGTCGGTTGTATCATAATCGTTTCCGGGTACGGGTACGTAAGACGTGTCCCAGTAATAAGCTATACCTAAACCGTTAGAGTTTGTGTCTCTCGTCTGTTTAAAAGATTTATTTTGATCGATGCCAAACAACAAAGAGGTATCGGTAAATGCTCTGAGATTATAACTGTTGTCTAGAGCTTTAAATGCGTCATCTCCCGGTAAAGGAGCGGCAAAGTCGTACAGGATCTTTCTAACCGTAAAATATAAATGAAAGTTAAAGATGGCCCAAACGTAACGGTTGCTCGCGTTTAAAAGATCGAATCCAACACCGCAGCCCGTAGTAGCGCAGTAGATCGCAAAATTTAACTGATTTTGATAAAACGACATGGGGTGTGATTTCCAACGATCTACATCCTCATCCGTTGTGATGCGAGGCAATTTATAGTCTGAGGTTAAGTCGGGGAACAAGGTTAAAAACCCGTTGGTATTATTAACTATAACTTCCAGTTCACTGGGTTTAGTGCTGTTTAAAAACTTTGCTTGGGGTGCAGCTTGATGCTTTAGCTCGGTTGCCTTGGCTACATTTTGATTTACTTGTTTCGTTACCTGATCGGCTATCGATTGTATCTGCTTTTTTAACGACTTAAAATCACTCATTATTTTAGTTTCAGTTTTAATATAAAAAGACTTTAAAATAAATGCATTCGTTTCACTTGTTTCAAAATGAGCAGACGTTTAAATTAGAAGACGTCGTAGATAATTTAAACGGTCAAAAATCTGTACGCGTAAAAAGGGTGTTGTTTAACCCCGGATATTTTAATATTTCCAGCGCCACGGAGATTGATTGGTTTACGCAAATAGATGGGAGACCCGCGTTTACCACAGATAAACCTCCCCCCATACCCGCGGAGTTTCTTTCAGATGTACACATAAGAACGCCAGATAGAGATTTTATAGAGCGATTGTTACCCGATATACCATACCACTTTTTAATTAACGATGAAAATGTTTTACAAAAAACTATAAACGATCTTATAAAAGCGTACGAAGACGATAGACTAGAATCCGTTTTAGAATCAAACAAAAGAAAAAGAGCTATTATAGCTGAACGGCGAGGGTTGATTTTAGCCGCCATGTCTTCAGAAATACCAAAAACTGAATTAGAACTTAATACGCTTCAATCTTTAGTAAGAATATTATATGTTAGAGAAAGGAAAATCTTTGAAGGTGAGGAATTGGCTTCAAAGTTTATTGAAGGAGAAATGGGTGCGAGCGAGTTGAGCGAGTTGAGAGATAGTAGAGAAGCAGGGGTAATTATAAGGGGAAGTCTTATCGTGACGGGTGATGATTTAGATTTTATTCCTCCGAGTCATTTAGCGCCGTTACCACTCGGAGTCACCGGTTCGGTCATCATAGCACCGGGGTGGTACGACGTCGATTGGTTCGATTTCATTTTAAATTCTATACCCGGGGTAAGTTTTCGAATATTTAGAGAATCTAAAAAGGTGACATTGGTGATAACCGACGTAAATCTCAAATTGCGCTTGAACAGAGAAGTATCTCGATTACTCAATTTACCCAAAGGAAGACTGGTACCCAAAGTGGTGTATACGGGGTCTTACGACGTTAATCCGTTTAAATTTTTGTTTATTCGCTGCCCGCAAATAAGTACGAGTGAAAACTTTTTTAATGGTCGTCCTTCTGACATCTTAAAAATCGTACCCGTGGCTACGCGCAAACCCGATATTGATAGAGCCGAGGGATTCAAAAATCTTAAAAACGGTATAATCGACAAACTGACATTTTCTATCAGCGGTGAAAAAGGACAGGTATTCAACAATAAGGGTGAGGGTATCATTATCGAGTTGGAGATCTTTTAATTTTAAAATCTTTTTATATTAAAAACATGAGTGTAGATGGTAAGGCGTTATACCCCGATATTTCTGGAGATGTACTCCGATTAAATAGTAACGAAGAAACAAAAGTGTACAGACTTAAAAAGATTGAAGAGATTCGATCTTTAATCTTGAAAGAGAGAGACCACCGAGAGCGCACTTATAAAAAAATAAAGAGAGTGATCGACACTATTAATTATGTAGAGATAGGATTAGAAGGATTGGGGGCTATAGCGGGGGCTGTCAGTATTCCCGCTCTCTTGGGTGTTATATCAGCCCCCGTTGGATTGGTGCTAGAAGGAACGTTTATAGGCGCTTTTGGTGTAGATATTCTGCTTAGAATCGCGTCTAAGCGATTATCCGCCAAGCTGAAAAAGCACGACCAGATTAAAATATTAGCAGACTCCAAACTTAACACGATTGAAGAATACGTGTCTCAAGCCATCAACGACGGAGATATATCGCACGAAGAGTTTATATTGATTACGAGAGAGCTCGCAAAATTTAACGAGCTTAAACAAAAAATTAGAACAAAGACCAGCACAAAGCTTCAAAAAATTAAAAACGATACAGACTTTGAAAAAGAAGTTAAAAAACGGGTAGACGAACGGCTGGCAAAAGAAAAAAAATCTCTTATCGAAAAACTTACAAGTTCAAATTCACGGTAAATAAACATTATGAAAGCGATCCGCCGAGTTATACCTCTATTTTACCTCTTAGGGCTACACCCTCGGCCCCGCCTTTATTGTAGTGGTCATCGTATCTTTTTAGTGCTTTATTAAATTGATTTTGAGTCACTTTAAATAATTTTCTAACTCGTTCTTTGTCTAATCCAATGACGTGATGGAAACTCGCGGCTATTAACGACCGTTTGACACATCCGTTTCCCCTCAATGTTTTGTAATTAACGAGCTCGTTATATTTATTGATTGTTTCTTGGACATCTTCTAAGTCTTGCTCTGGACACACCGACAAAATAAGTTTTTCCACAGTTTTTCTTTTGTTTCTTTTTAAAATTAACCAATTGATACGATCTTCTTGCGCATTTTCTGCCGAAAAATCAAAGTAACGTGAGACTATTTCACCGCACGTTTCACAAACTAAAAAACCATTCTCGATGATTGTATGATGATCGCACTTATCCCCAAGTTGTGACGTCCCAAAGTATTCCATCTATTTAATAAACTTTAAATAAAAATGATTGCATTTTTAAATAAAGAATTAAATATCACCCTCTGTTTCTTTATATAATTGAAATCAGATCTCTTAGTGCCCGTTAATAGCGCCCTCTGTTTTTTATCGGTACATGAACTCCTTATCATAAAATTAAATACCGCCCTCTGTTTATAATACCTCACCACCAATGAATGGCGCCCTCTGTTGATTTCTTTTATTATAATTGCACTTGGACTCGATAAATCGATCATTTATCATAACCGCCCTCGGTTTATATTATTTTGATATCCATTAGCGCCCTCTATTGATTTTGTATTATAATTGAACTTGGACTCGATAAAACTATCATTCATACGTTCTCTTTATTTGATATTCATATATTATAATTTATACAGTAAAAAGCCACTCCGAGTGGCTTTTTTGTTGTCATTCAAATTAGCTCATTTAAATAGCTTTTATTACATCTTAATATATACAGTAAAAAGCCACTCCGAGTGGCTTTTTTGTTGTCATTCAAATTAGCTCATTTAAATAGCTTTTATTACATCTTAATATATACAGTAAAAAGCCACTCTGAGTGGCTTTTTTGTTGTCATTCAAATTAGCTCATTTAAATAGCTTTTCATACATCCTAATATATACAGTAAAAAGCCACTCCGAGTGGCTTTTTCGTTGTCATTCAAATTAGCTCATTTAAATAGCTTTTCATACATCCTAATATATACAGTAAAAAGCCACTCGGAGTGGCTTTTTCGTTGTCATTCAAATTAACTCATTTAAATAGCTTTTATGACATCTTAATATATACAGTAAAAAGCCACTCCGAGTGGCTTTTTCGTTGTTATTCAAATTAGCTCATTTAAATAGCTTTTCTGGCATCTTAATATATACAGTAAAAAGCCACTCCGAGTGGCTTTTTTGTTGTCATTCAAATTAGCTCATTTAAATAGCTTTTCATACATCTTAATATATACAGTAAAAAGCCACTCCGAGTGGCTTTTTCTTAGTCATTCAAATTAACTCATTTAAATAGCTTTTATGACATCTTAATATATACAGTAAAAAGCCACTCCGAGTGGCTTTTTCGTTGTTATTCAAATTAGCTCATTTAAATAGCTTTTCTGGCATCTTAATATATACAGTAAAAAGCCACTCCGAGTGGCTTTTTTGTTGTCATTCAAATTAGCTCATTTAAATAGCTTTTCATACATCTTAATATATACAGTAAAAAGCCACTCCGAGTGGCTTTTTCTTAGTCATTCAAATTAACTCATTTAAATAGCTTTTATGACATCTTAATATATACAGTAAAAAGCCACTCCGAGTGGCTTTTTCGTTGTTATTCAAATTAGCTCATTTAAATAGCTTTTCTGGCATCTTAATATATACAGTAAAAAGCCACTCCGAGTGGCTTTTTCGTTGTCATTCAAAGTAGCTCATTTAAATAGCTTTTCTGGCATCTTAATATATACAGTAAAAAGCCACTCCGAGTGGCTCTTTCTTTGTTATTCAAATTAGCTCATTTAAATAGCTTTTTGGTTTGTCATATATCAAAAGGTTTTTGCATTCTTTAACTGCTGAGTCAAATCTCCTATTTTGACCACGATCCATTCACCCACCGTGTTGACCATGCTGTTTGCCAATGTGACGAAATCTTGCCCGTATGTAACATCTACAACACTAGATGGACAGTTCATCTGAAAAAAAAAGGAGAAATAGGCCTTAATAAGTAAATTTTGTTACACACAAACATACAGTAATAATAATTTGGGGCCTAATCATCCTTACTCGTATCTGGCATGTTAAATTGCAAAAGACGCAACTACAACGTGTTCGGGGCCGCTGACAAGTAAAGACGCCTATGGTTTTCGCCTTTTACACACAAATCACCCCGACATATTGGACACCTGATGTATAAAAAATACACGTTATAAGCGTATTATAATTACCTTTGAAAGTTGGTCTGTTGGTAGTTTAGCTGCTCGTATTCGGAAATGAAGCTATACAGTTGTACAGTGCTGTCGAGTCTGGATATGATTAGATACCACTGAACTCCGCCTTATAAATCCGACTGGCCATCCGCTGTGAGGGTATCTGGCTTATATAGGAACTAAAAATAGCAACCATTGTTTGCTTCTGACGTTGCGATGAGTCATATCCTGGCTGCCCCAACTAACAAAAGCAATTCATCACGGTCCATTGAATTTCAATAGATGTTTACGCCAACTGCAAAAGTGTGTCACCGTGACCCTGAGTCACTTCATATTTTGCAAGTCAGGGTTGGAGTAGACTTGTACGAGTCGTATTTAACACAAGATCAAAAATGAAAAATATAAATATAGAGGGCCTGGCCTTATTTCGAGACTGAGATATTGAGAGAGATATATTTGGGAGGGAGATCATTGCATGGGAGAGGGAGATTATTGGGAGGGGGAGGGAAATCATTGGGAGAGATCAAGGGGCGGGGCGTGGCCAGTGGGTGGGGGAAAGGGAGAGGGGTAAAGTCTGGTACCTGCCCCTCTCCCCATTGGCCCTGTACTACCCCCAGACCTATGGCAAAGTCTGGTATCCGCCCTTCTCCCCTACTAATATCACCACTCTTAGTCCAGCGGATATTGTGACAAAATGATTAAATGTGGACTTATTCTATTCATATTGCATGAAACTTTACGCAGACGTATATTCATGAGATAATTTGTCCCTGAAAGCGGCATAGCAGTCACTTTTTTTTTTAAATGGGGTGGGGGGGGGGTTGACTCTTTTTGCCCACCGTGAAAAAAAAAATGTGCCTACCCTTTCTAAATGAATTAAACTTCATGCAGACTCATGTTCATGAGAACACAAAAAAATCAGGTATGAAACCATGATCATTAACCCACCCTTTTAGAGGCGTGGTATGTCTTTTAAAAGTGGGGGCGGGGCACTCATTAGGCCACCGTGGAAACCTAAAAAATTGTTCCACAAGGAAAAACTTGTAAAAGTGATCAAAGGACTGGTTTCAGTTTATTCCACTGATTTTTAAAAAGTCTCCACTGGGATTCTCAGTGGAGACATTATGTGTGAGTGTGCAACTAAACTTGACCTACCTGATGGGGGCGCTCTTCATGAAATTTACACTGTGAACTTTCAACCAATCAGAATGCTTGTTTCATTCCTGGAAAGTCTCCACAAGGAAACATTGTGCATGGCCGGCAGTGTGTAAGGCCATGTGCATGATGTGCCATCTTTTTTCCAGCATGTCCAGTGCATTGTAGGTAAGTTTTATAAACCTTGGCAAAGAAATTAACACATTTGGGTTTGATGAGGTACCTTGTGTGCTAAAACCTTTAGCAAAATGCCAGGCATGTGCTACTTTGTTACAAAAGAGTTCTGGGTGATGAATAATATAGTTCAGCTTTGTAATGAATTTAACATTTGTCTCCAGTACGGATTTTATATAACTGATCACTGGGCTCTTTTGTATGATGATTTGGAGATTTCTTTTCTTACTTTTAATATCGTCCGGAAACATCTGCCATGTATCATATACCGAGTAAGTAGAATGGTCAACCTACATTGTACAACAGGGAAGAAGGGGTGTGTTACTTATAGGCCTTAACCTAAAGTTAGTTAGCCAATTTGGCTCCTTGATTCCTTGACCATGTTGACCTTGGCATTAGGCATGAATGATAAACCTGAGATAAACAGCAGAATCTGCAGATTCTGGCCTTAAAATTATATGAAAATTGAGAACTTCAGAATAGGCCCACCTTTGTTTATTTCTACAAAGATGTATGCAGATTGGAAAGTAAACTATGTCGGTAAAGCATAATAATTTTAAATCTTAATGAGTGAAAAAAACTTGCACTCTCCCTGGGTATTTCATTGTGTAGGCCTACTGCAGTGAAAGTGGCGTAAACTTTTTTCTTTTTTTGGTTTTACACGTAAATAAAATCCAAAGTTGGCCATACTGACATGAAGTATGGTTAGTCCAAATAAAAAAAAACATGTTTAGCGTCCCCGCCCACTTCCCTTTTGGAGGCCTCGTCCTTTTTTTTCTTTTCTTTTTTTCTTAAAAAAACCCCCCAAATTATAAATTTTAAACAGTGACATCATTCTGGCCTCTTTATCTGTTGCATCTAGCCCATTCAAAGCCGGTAATGTCAGGACTGAGTCCAAGTGGTGGCCATTTAAAAAAAAAAAAAGTGGAACCCATCTTGAAAAATAGCCCGGTTGGTCGGCCATTTTGGAAGGGGGAAAAAAAAAAAAGGTCCTCCGCGTTCATTTTTTTCAAAAAGCAGGATGCTAAACATGATTTATTTACTTGGTCTCATAACTGTTAGCCAAGATAAACCTGCATGGATCAGGGTGAAGCATCATACATTATATTCAATTACAACCTTGAATTGTGTAGAAGGTTGCAGTAGGCCTACCTAAACGTACTTTAATACAAACATTTAATGACGTACAGAATCCTCATTTATAGGCCTATATTCCCTAGTGTGAACATGCTTAAAATACGGTGTGGGTAAAAAACTGTTCAATAATACTCCCATTGTTTATTTTGAGAAGTACACAATATGTGTACGACTCTATTTGTTAGGTCTACCTAATAACAAAGATTGTTCCTACAAAGTACAAAACAGGTAAGTGTAGATCATTTAACCTGTGTAAAAATAAATAAATAAAATGTAGTGCATCTTTGGACCTTGGGCATAATTGATACATGTACTGCGGATATCTTGTACAAACCTTGTTGGCTTATTATAATTGTTTTTTTTTCAGATACATGTAGATTGAAATATGCCAAAACGAAAAGAAGCTACCGGTACCCAATATAAGGCGAGTTGTCTGTATTTTACTTTTAATCTGTCTAATTGTATTTTGTAAAATAAATCAACATAATACAATTACTTCATTCAATAATACAAGTTTTGTGCAAATCTGTATAAACTAAATTGTTTTGTACACGTACATGTACTATGTATTTGTAATTAATGCATTTTTCTTTACAATTAATTTCCCCGCATCCGGCTGAGCCATGACCCCGGCTGCGGCACAACCCCACTTAAAATAGAAATGAATTATTGTTGGACTTTTTTGTGATATAATTTTTTTCTCTTTATTATAATTTCTAATAGGCCCCTATCAGACGATCCAAAAGAACCAGAGAATGCACAAAGGTAAAAAAATACAGTTTTCTGTTTTGTTTTATTACAACATATATATGTATGTCAGTCAATTTCTACCACAGACATATTTTCTCTTTTTTTTTAAGTCTCAAGTTATAATTGTAAATTTATAAATTCTCAGTTACAGTTAAATGACCCTTGGGTTACATTTTCCAAGGATTCTAATTGCGTCCAATGTTCAACGTGTTCACAAGTATACTTTCCTATTACAATATATTTTAAATTGAGAACGGGTATATTTGTCGAGCACAATTTGAGTCCCCCGCGCAAGTTTAAACTTGCGCATGCAAGTTTAAACTTGCGCGAGGGACTCCCGAAGCACACAAATTACACTGCGCCATTTTAATTTGCGTGCGCACGTTAGTTGCGCAAAGGTGATCGCAATTTGTGAACCTTGCGGGCGGGATTTTCATCGATAAAGAAAAAAAAGTTCAAAACACGAGTATACCCCCTCTTACCCTACATGGAAAAAATACAGTTTTTCTGTTTTGTTTTATTGCAACATATATGTATGTCAGTCAATTTCTACCACAGACATATTTTCTTCTTTTTTTAAGTCTCAAGTTATAATTGTAAATTTATAAATTCTCAGTTACAGTTAAATGACCCTTGGGTTGCATTTTCCAAGGATTCTAATTGCGTCTAATGTTCAACTTGTTCACAAGTATACTTTCACATTACAATATATTTTAAATTGAGCACCGGTATATTTGTCGAGCGCAATTTGAGTCCCCCGCGCTATTTTAAACTTGCGCATGCACTTGCATGTAGTGTTCACTTTAAAAATTCAATCCATCTAATTTCATTATGTTCTACAAACACGCACATGAACTCAAAATGTCTGCGCCCAGGATGGCTTCAAAGCGTCTATCCGCGCAGAATGAGGAGTTAGCACTCTAGTAATTTATTATAGCTCTATGGAGACGACATTCTAGCCAGTCTCCCACGAATTACCCCTGCAGAATGTCATTTTGCTGTTTGATTACAATAATTGTGTCATACATTTAGAAATTGGTAGGTAAAAATTGGATATACGGTATATAATATTTATTTAGTGTCAGCAGTATATTTTTTTGAACCCCCTCTCCCTCCTCTGAATCCGCACCTGGCACTACCCACCATTTAAAATGGTGTCGCATTAAACAAATAAACAAGACAACCGCTATGGAGGGCATTGCTTGTTACAATAATAATAATGTAAAAAACAAAAAACTCACACCCTACAGAAAAAAAAACATTGCTCATTTGATCGCAAAATAATGTTTTTAATATTAAAAATTATATAATATTTTTGTTTACTTTATTTTAGACACCAGAAGAAGATGCACAACAGTTTTTGTTGAAAGACAGGGAAGGGTTGAAATCAGTGCTGATCAACAAAGAGAAAGGTACGTGATGCATGAAAACTGGCTCAAGTACTTAATGACTAAAGCCCCAGCTTTGCACAGAATTTGCACAGAATTGATTTTAGAGGTCATGTGTTGTCCTTTAAGGAGTAAGAATATTAACACTTTTGTACAGGTTATTTTACAGATCTTTATAAATTATTGGAGATAAAATTAATCTTTTTAAGGTGTCATAGTATCTGCAATTTTTTAATCAAAGAGTGTAGAGAGTAAATGCTATTTGTTAAATTAAATGCTACTTGACAATATTGATAAGATAAATGTTATTTGTTAAGTTAGTGACTGGTTATCAGGAAAAGTTCAAATTAAAGGGAGTGATTAACAGCGTAAAACATTTTCCCTGCAAAGAGCATGTAGTGTATATGCTCAAAATGACCGTACCTGTGTTCATTGCCTGGCCCAGGGAGGGGTCTGTATTTGAAACCAGTGAAGTATTACATGAATGCTCTAACCAATGGTTCTGTTCTAATTTTGAAACAAAACTTTGTGAATGAGTACATGAATTATGGCTTCGTTTAACAGGAAGAGGTGTCATTGCTACGACCAGCTTCCATAAGGGTGACTGTCTGCTCCGGTATGTAGGAGAATTGATTGATAATGCAACTGCCGTCGCACGAACAGTCAATATTCAGCGGAACATGGCTCTTTCATGTATGATTTTATTCACGATGGAAAGAAGATGTGGTAAGTAAATGTTTTTATGCTTTCCCCTGCATTCTTTTCTAGTCAGAAAAAGGCCATTGATTGGTGATGAATGCCCTATGGAGTAAGTCCATGCATGTTCGGAAAATAATCAAATTCAAAAAATGTGTAACCCATGATTGGTGATGAATGCCCTATGGAGTCAGTCCATGCATGTTTGGAAAATAATCAAATTCAGAAAATGTGTAACTCATGATTGGTGATGAATGCTCTATTGATTCAGTCCATGCATGTTTGGAAAACAATCAAATTCAGAAAATGTGTAACCCATGATTGGTGATGAATGCCCTATGGAGTCAGTCCATGCATGTTTGGGAAATAATCAAATTCAGAAATTGTGTAACTCATGATTGGTGATGAATGCCCTATGGAATCAGTCTATTCTTGTTTCAGAAATAATTAAATTCAGAAAATGTGTAACCCTAATGATTGGTGATGAATACCCTATGGACTCAGTTCATGCATTTTTGGAAAATTATCAAATTCAGAAAATGTGTAACTCATGATTGGTGATGAATGCCCTAAGGAGTAAGTCCGTGAATTTTTGGAAAATAATCAAATTCAGAAAATGTGTAACCCATGATTGGTGATGAATGCCCTATGGAGTCAGTCCATGCATGTTTGGGAAATAATCAAATTCAGAAAATGTGTAACCCATGATTGGTGATGAATGCCCTATGGAGTCAGTCCATGCATGTTTGGAAAATAATCAAATTCAGAAAATGTGTCACCCATGATTGGTGATGAAGGCCCTATGGAGTCAGTTTATGCATGTTTGGGAAATAATCAAATTCAGAAAATGTGTCACCCATGATTGGTGATGAATGCCCTATAGAGTCAGTCCATGGATGTTTGGGAAATAATCCAATTCAGAAAATGTGTAACTCATGATTGGTGATGAATGCCCTATGGAGTCAGACCATGCATGTTTGAAAAATAATCAAATTCAGAAAATGTGTAACTCATGATTGGTGATGAATGCCCTATGGAATCAGTCTATTCTTTTTTGAGAAATAATCAAATTCAAAAAATGTGTAACCCTAATGATTGGTGATGAATGTCCTATGGAGTCAGTCCATGCATGTTTGGGAAATAATCAAATTCAGAAAACGTGTAACTCATGATTGGTGATGAATGCCCTATGGAATCAGTCTATTCTTGTTTGAGAAATAATCAAATTCAGAAAATGTGTAACCCTAATGATTAGTGATGAATGCCCTATGGACTCAGTTCATGCATTTTTGGAAAATAATCAAATTCAGAAAATGTGAAACCCATGATTGGTGATGAATGCCCTATGGAGTCAGTCCATGCATATTTGGGAAATAATCAAATTCAGAAAATGTGTAACCCATGATTGGTGATGAATGCCCTATGGAGTCAGTCCATGCATGTTTGGAAAATAATCAAATTCAGAAAATGTGTAACCCATGATTTGTGATGAATGCCCTATGGAGTCAGTCCATGCATGTTTGGGAAATTATCAAATTTAGAAAATGTGTCACCCATAATTGGTGATGAAGGCCCTATGGAGTCAGTTTATGCATGTTTGGGAAATAATCAAATTCAGAAAATGTGTAACCCATGATTGGTGATGAATGCCCTATGGAGTCAGACCATGCATGTTTGAAAAATAATCAAATTCAGAAAATGTGTAACTCATGATTGGTGATGAATGCCCTATGGAATCAGTCTATTCTTGTTTGAGAAATAATCAAATTCAGAAAATGTGTAACCCTAATGATTGGTGATGAATGCCCTATGGAGTCAGTCCATGCATGTTTGGGAAATAATCAAATTCAGAAAATGTGTAACTCATGATTGGTGATGAATGCCCTATGGAATCAGTCTATTCTTGTTTGAGAAATAATCAAATTCAGAAAATGTGTAACCCTAATGATTGGTGATGAATGCCCTATGGACTCAGTTCATGCATTTTTGGAAAATAATCAAATTCACAAAATGTGTAACCCTAATGATTGGTGATGAATGCCCAATGGACTGAGTTCATGCATTTTTGGAAAATAATCAAATTCAGAAAATGTGAAACCCATGATTGGTGATGAATGCCCTAGGGAGTCAGTACATGCATATTTGGGAAATAATCAAATTCAGAAAATGTGTCACCCATGATTGGTGATGAAGGCCCTATGGAGTCAGTTTATGCATGTTTTGGAAATAATCAAATTCAGAAAATGTGTAACCCATGATTGGTGATGAATGCCCTATGGAGTCAGTCCATGCATGTTTGGAAAATAATCAAATTCAGAAAATGTGTCACCCATGATTGGTGATGAAGGCCCTATGGAGTCAGTTTATGCATGTTTTGGAAATAATCAAATTCAGAAAATGTGTAACCCATGATTGGTGATGAATGCCCTATGGAATCAGTCTATTCTTGTTTGAGAAATAATCAAATTCAGAAAATGTGTAACCCCAATGATTGGTAATGAATGCCCTATGGACTCAGTTCATGCATTTTGGGAAAATAATCAATTCCAGAAAATGTGTAACCCATGATTGGTGATGAATGCCCTATGGAGTCAGTCCATGCATGTTTGGAAAATAATCAAATTCAGAAAATGTGTAACTCATGATTGGTGATGAATGCGCTATGGAGTCAGTCCATGCATGTTTGGAAAATAATCAAATTCAGAAAATGTGTAACCCATGATTGGTGATGAATGCCCTAAGGAGTAAGTCCATGAATGTTTGGAAAATAATCCAATTCAGAAAATGTGTAACTCATGATTGGTGATGAATGCTCTATGGATTCAGTCCATGCATGTTTGGAAAACAATCAAATTCAGAAAATGTGTAACCCATGATTGGTGATGAATGCCCTATGGAGTCAGTCCATGCATGTTTGGGAAATAATCAAATTCAGAAAATGTGTAACCCATGATTGGTGATGAATGCCCTATGGAGTCAGTCCATGCATGTTTGGGAAATAATCAAATTCAGAAAATGTGTAACCCATGATTGGTGATGAATGCCCTATGGAGTCAGTCCATGCATGTTTGGAAAATAATCAAATTCAGAAAATGTGTAACCCATGATTTGTGATGAATGCCCTATGGAGTCAGTCCATGCATGTTTGGGAAATTATCAAATTTAGAAAATGTGTCACCCATGATTGGTGATGAAGGCCCTATGGAGTCAGTTTATGCATGTTTGGGAAATAATCAAATTCAGAAAATGTGTAACCCATGATTGGTGATCAATGCCCTATGGAGTCAGACCATGCATGTTTGGGAAAAAATCAAATTCAGAAAACGTGTAACTCATGATTGGTGATGAATGCCCTATGGAATCAGTCTATTCTTGTTTGAGAAATAATCAAATTCAGAAAATGTGTAACCCTAATGATTGGTGATGAATGCCCTATGGACTAAGTTCATGCATTTTTGGAAAATAATCAAATTCAGAAAATGTTAAACCCATGATTGGTGATGAATGCCCTATGGAGTCAGTCCATGCATATTTGGGAAATAATCAAATTCAGAAAATGTGTAACCCATGATTGGTGATGAATGCCCCATGGAATCAGTTCATGCATTTTTGGAAAATAATCAAATTCAGAAAATGTGTAACCCTAATGATTGGTGATGAATGCCCGATGGACTCAGTTCATGCATTTTTGGAAAATAATCAAATTCAGAAAATGTGAAACCCATGATTGGTGATGAATGCCCTATGGAGTCAGTCCATGCATATTTAGGAAATAATCAAATTCAGAAAATGTGTAACCCATGATTGGTGATGAATGCCCTAAGGAGTAAGTCCATGAATGTTTGGAAAATAATCCAATTCAGAAAATGTGTAACTCATGATTGATGATGAATGCTCTATGGATTCAGTCCATGCATGTTTGGAAAACAATCAAATTCAGAAAATGTGTAACCCATGATTGGTGATGAATGCCCTATGGACTCAGTTCATGCATTTTTGGAAAATAATCAAATTCAGAAAATGTGAAACCCATGATTGGTGATGAATGCCCTATGGAGTCAGTCCATGCATATTTGGGAAATAATCAAATTCAGAAAATGTGTAACCCATGATTGGTGATGAATGCCCTAAGGAGTAAGTCCATGAATGTTTGGAAAATAATCAAATTCAGAAAATGTGTAACTCGTGATTGGTGATGAATGCTCTATGGATTCAGTCCATGCATGTTTGGAAAACAATCAAATTCAGAAAATGTGTAACCCATGATTGGTGATGAATGCCCTATGGAGTCAGTCCATGCATGTTTGGGAAATAATCAAATTCAGAAAATGTGTAACCCATGATTGGTGATGAATGCCCTATGGAGTCAGTCCATGGATGTTTGGGAAATAATCCAATTCAGAAAATGTGTAACTCATGATTGGTGATGAATGCCCCATGGAATCAGTCTATTCTTGTTTGAGAAATAATCAAATTCAGAAAATGTGTAACCCTAATGATTGGTGATGATACCCTACGGACTCAGTTCATGCATTTTTGGAAAATAATCAAATTCAGAAAATGTGAAACCCATGATTGGTGATGAATGCCCTATGGAGTCAGTCCATGCATATTTGGAAAATAATCAAATTCAGAAAATGTGTAACTCATGATTGGTGATGAATGCCTTAAGGAGTAAGTCCATGAATGTGTGGAAAATAATCAAATTCAGAAAATGTGTAACTCAAGATTGGTGTTGAATGCTCTATGGATTCAGTCCATGCATGTTTGGAAAACAATCAAATTCAGAAAATGTGTAACCCATGATTGGTGATGAATGCCCTATGGAGTCAGTCCATGCATGTTTGGGAAATAATCAAATTCAGAAAATGTGTAACCCATGATTGGTGATGAATGCCCTATGGAGTCAGTCCATGCATGTTTGGGAAATATTCAAATTCAGAAAATGTGTAACCCATGATTGGTGATGAATGCCCTATGGAGTCAGTCCATGCATGTTTGGAAAATAATCAAATTCAGAAAATGTGTAACCCATGATTTGTGATGAATGCCCTATGGAGTCAGTCCATGCATGTTTGGGAAATTATCAAATTTAGAAAATGTGTCACCCATGATTGGTGATGAAGGCCCTATGGAGTCAGTTTATGCATGTTTGGGAAATAATCAAGTTCAGAAAATGTGTAACCCATGATTGGTGATGAATGCCCTATGGAGTCAGACCATGCATGTTTGAAAAATAATCAAATTCAGAAAATGTGTAACTCATGATTGGTGATGAATGCCCTATGGAATCAGTCTATTCTTGTTTGAGAAATAATCAAATTCAGAAAATGTGTAACCCTAATGATTGGTGATGAATGCCCTATGGAGTCAGTCCATGCATGTTTGGGAAATAATCAAATTCAGAAAATGTGTAACTCATGATTGGTGATGAATGCCCTATGGAATCAGTCTATTCTTGTTTGAGAAATAATCAAATTCAGAAAATGTGTAACCCTAATGATTGGTGATGAATGCCCTATGGACTCAGTTCATGCATTTTTGGAAAATAATCAAATTCAGAAAATGTGAAACCAATGATTGGTGATGAATGCCCTAGGGAGTCAGTACATGCATATTTGGGAAATAATCAAATTCAGAAAATGTGTAACCCATGATTGGTGATGAATGCCCTAAGGAGTAAGTCCATGAATGTTTGGAAAATAATCAAATTCAGAAAATGTGTAACTCATGATTGATGATGAATGCTCTATGGATTCAGTCCATGCATGTTTGGAAAACAATCAAATTCAGAAAATGTGTAACCCATGATTGGTGATGAATGCTCTATGGATTCAGTCCATGCATGTTTGGAAAACAATCAAATTCAGAAAATGTGTAACTCATGATTGGTGATGAATGCTCTATGGAGTCAGTCCATGCATGTTTGGGAAATAATCAAATTTAGAAAATGTGTCACCCATGATTGGTGATGAATGCCCTATGGAGTCAGTCCATGCATGTTTGGGAAATAATCAAATTCAGAAAATGTGTGACTCATGATTGGTGATGAATGCCCTATGGAATCAGTCTATTCTTGTTTGAGAAATAATCAAATTCAGAAAATGTGTAACCCTAATGATTGGTGATGAATGCCCTATGGACTCAGTTCATGCATTTTTGGAAAATAATCAAATTCAGAAAATGTGAAACCCATGATTGGTGATGAATGCCCTATGGAGTCAGTCCATGCATATTTAGGAAATAATCAAATTCAGAAAATGTGTAACCCATGATTGGTGATGAATGCCCTAAGGAGTAAGTCCATGAATGTGTGGAAAATAATCAAATTCAGAAAATGTGTAACTCATGATTGGTGATGAATGCTCTATGGATTCAGTCCATGCATGTTTGGAAAACAATCAAATTCAGAAAATGTGTAACCCATGATTGGTGATGAATGCTCTATGGATTCAGTCCATGCATGTTTGGAAAACAATCAAATTCAGAAAATGTGTAACTCATGATTGGTGATGAATGCTCTATGGAGTCAGTCCATGCATGTTTGGGAAATAATCAAATTTAGAAGATGTGTCACCCATGATTGGTGATGAATGCCCTATGGAGTCAGTCCATGCATGTTTGGGAAATAATCAAATTCAGAAAATGTGTAACCCATGATTGGTGATGAATGCCCTATGGAGTCAGTCCATGGATGTTTGGGAAATAATCCAATTCAGAAAATATGTAACCCATGATTTGTGATGAATGCCCTATGGAGTCAGTCCATGCATGTTTGGGAAATTATCAAATTTAGAAAATGTGTAACTCATGATTGGTGATGAATGCCTTAAGGAGTAAGTCCATGAATGTGTGGAAAATAATCAAATTCAGAAAATGTGTAACTCAAGATTGGTGATGAATGCTCTATGGATTCAGTCCATGCATGTTTGGAAAACAATCAAATTCAGAAAATGTGTAACCCATGATTGGTGATGAATGCTCTATGGATTCAGTCCATGCATGTTTGGAAAACAATCAAATTCAGAAAATGTGTAACTCATGATTGGTGATGAATGCCCTATGGAATCAGTCTATTCTTGTTTGAGAAATAATCAAATTCAGAAAATGTGTAACCCTAATGATTGGTGATGAATGCCCTATGGACTCAGTTCATGCATTTTTGGAAAATAATCAAATTCAGAAAATGTGAAACCCATGATTGGTGATGAATGCCCTATGGAGTCAGTCCATGCATATTTGGGAAATAATCAAATTCAGAAAATGTGTAACCCATGATTGGTGATGAATGCCCTAAGGAGTAAGTCCATGAATGTTTGGAAAATAATCAAATTCAGAAAATGTGTAACTCGTGATTGGTGATGAATGCTCTATGGATTCAGTCCATGCATGTTTGGAAAACAATCAAATTCAGAAAATGTGTAACCCATGATTGGTGATGAATGCCCTATGGAGTCAGTCCATGCATGTTTGGGAAATAATCAAATTCAGAAAATGTGTAACCCATGATTGGTGATGAATGCCCTATGGAGTCAGTCCATGGATGTTTGGGAAATAATCCAATTCAGAAAATGTGTAACTCATGATTGGTGATGAATGCCCCATGGAATCAGTCTATTCTTGTTTGAGAAATAATCAAATTCAGAAAATGTGTAACCCTAATGATTGGTGATGATACCCTACGGACTCAGTTCATGCATTTTTGGAAAATAATCAAATTCAGAAAATGTGAAACCCATGATTGGTGATGAATGCCCTATGGAGTCAGTCCATGCATATTTGGAAAATAATCAAATTCAGAAAATGTGTAACTCATGATTGGTGATGAATGCCTTAAGGAGTAAGTCCATGAATGTTTGGAAAATAATCAAATTCAGAAAATGTGTAACTCAAGATTGGTGTTGAATGCTCTATGGATTCAGTCCATGCATGTTTGGAAAACAATCAAATTCAGAAAATGTGTAACCCATGATTGGTGATGAATGCCCTATGGAGTCAGTCCATGCATGTTTGGGAAATAATCAAATTCAGAAAATGTGTAACCCATGATTGGTGATGAATGCCCTATGGAGTCAGTCCATGCATGTTTGGGAAATATTCAAATTCAGAAAATGTGTAACCCATGATTGGTGATGAATGCCCTATGGAGTCAGTCCATGCATGTTTGGAAAATAATCAAATTCAGAAAATGTGTAACCCATGATTTGTGATGAATGCCCTATGGAGTCAGTCCATGCATGTTTGGGAAATTATCAAATTTAGAAAATGTGTCACCCATGATTGGTGATGAAGGCCCTATGGAGTCAGTTTATGCATGTTTGGGAAATAATCAAATTCAGAAAATGTGTAACCCATGATTGGTGATGAATGCCCTATGGAGTCAGACCATGCATGTTTGAAAAATAATCAAATTCAGAAAATGTGTAACTCATGATTGGTGATGAATGCCCTATGGAATCAGTCTATTCTTGTTTGAGAAATAATCAAATTCAGAAAATGTGTAACCCTAATGATTGGTGATGAATGCCCTATGGAGTCAGTCCATGCATGTTTGGGAAATAATCAAATTCAGAAAATGTGTAACTCATGATTGGTGATGAATGCCCTATGGAATCAGTCTATTCTTGTTTGAGAAATAATCAAATTCAGAAAATGTGTAACCCTAATGATTGGTGATGAATGCCCTATGGACTCAGTTCATGCATTTTTGGAAAATAATCAAATTCAGAAAATGTGAAACCAATGATTGGTGATGAATGCCCTAGGGAGTCAGTACATGCATATTTGGGAAATAATCAAATTCAGAAAATGTGTAACCCATGATTGGTGATGAATGCCCTAAGGAGTAAGTCCATGAATGTTTGGAAAATAATCAAATTCAGAAAATGTGTAACTCATGATTGATGATGAATGCTCTATGGATTCAGTCCATGCATGTTTGGAAAACAATCAAATTCAGAAAATGTGTAACCCATGATTGGTGATGAATGCTCTATGGATTCAGTCCATGCATGTTTGGAAAACAATCAAATTCAGAAAATGTGTAACTCATGATTGGTGATGAATGCTCTATGGAGTCAGTCCATGCATGTTTGGGAAATAATCAAATTTAGAAAATGTGTCACCCATGATTGGTGATGAATGCCCTATGGAGTCAGTCCATGCATGTTTGGGAAATAATCAAATTCAGAAAATGTGTGACTCATGATTGGTGATGAATGCCCTATGGAATCAGTCTATTCTTGTTTGAGAAATAATCAAATTCAGAAAATGTGTAACCCTAATGATTGGTGATGAATGCCCGATGGACTCAGTTCATGCATTTTTGGAAAATAATCAAATTCAGAAAATGTGAAACCCATGATTGGTGATGAATGCCCTATGGAGTCAGTCCATGCATATTTAGGAAATAATCAAATTCAGAAAATGTGTAACGCATGATTGGTGATGAATGCCCTAAGGAGTAAGTCCATGAATGTGTGGAAAATAATCAAATTCAGAAAATGTGTAACTCATGATTGGTGATGAATGCTCTATGGATTCAGTCCATGCATGTTTGGAAAACAATCAAATTCAGAAAATGTGTAACCCATGATTGGTGATGAATGCTCTATGGATTCAGTCCATGCATGTTTGGAAAACAATCAAATTCAGAAAATGTGTAACTCATGATTGGTGATGAATGCTCTATGGAGTCAGTCCATGCATGTTTGGGAAATAATCAAATTTAGAAGATGTGTCACCCATGATTGGTGATGAATGCCGTATGGAGTCAGTCCATGCATGTTTGGGAAATAATCAAATTCAGAAAATGTGTAACCCATGATTGGTGATGAATGCCCTATGGAGTCAGTCCATGGATGTTTGGGAAATAATCCAATTCAGAAAATATGTAACCCATGATTTGTGATGAATGCCCTATGGAGTCAGTCCATGCATGTTTGGGAAATTATCAAATTTAGAAAATGTGTAACTCATGATTGGTGATGAATGCCTTAAGGAGTAAGTCCATGAATGTGTGGAAAATAATCAAATTCAGAAAATGTGTAACTCAAGATTGGTGATGAATGCTCTATGGATTCAGTCCATGCATGTTTGGGAAATAATCAAATTCAGAAAATGTGTGACTCATGATTGGTGATGAATGCCCTATGGAATCAGTCTATTCTTGTTTGAGAAATAATCAAATTCAGAAAATGTGTAACCCTAATGATTGGTGATGAATGCCCGATGGACTCAGTTCATGCATTTTTGGAAAATAATCAAATTCAGAAAATGTGAAACCCATGATTGGTGATGAATGCCCTATGGAGTCAGTCCATGCATATTTAGGAAATAATCAAATTCAGAAAATGTGTAACCCATGATTGGTGATGAATGCCCTAAGGAGTAAGTCCATGAATGTGTGGAAAATAATCAAATTCAGAAAATGTGTAACTCATGATTGGTGATGAATGCTCTATGGATTCAGTCCATGCATGTTTGGAAAACAATCAAATTCAGAAAATGTGTAACCCATGATTGGTGATGAATGCTCTATGGATTCAGTCCATGCATGTTTGGAAAACAATCAAATTCAGAAAATGTGTAACTCATGATTGGTGATGAATGCTCTATGGATTCAGTCCATGCATGTTTGGAAAACAATCAAATTCAGAAAATGTGTAACTCATGATTGGTGATGAATGCTCTATGGAGTCAGTCCATGCATGTTTGGGAAATAATCAAATTCAGAAAATGTGTAACCCATGATTGGTGATGAATGCCCTATGGAGTCAGTCCATGGATGTTTGGGAAATAATCCAATTCAGAAAATATGTAACCCATGATTTGTGATGAATGCCCTATGGAGTCAGTCCATGCATGTTTGGGAAATTATCAAATTTAGAAAATGTGTAACTCATGATTGGTGATGAATGCCTTAAGGAGTAAGTCCATGAATGTGTGGAAAATAATCAAATTCAGAAAATGTGTAACTCAAGATTGGTGATGAATGCTCTATGGATTCAGTCCATGCATGTTTGGAAAACAATCAAATTCAGAAAATGTGTAACCCATGATTGGTGATGAATGCTCTATGGATTCAGTCCATGCATGTTTGGAAAACAATCAAATTCAGAAAATGTGTAACTCATGATTGGTGATGAATGCCCTATGGAATCAGTCTATTCTTGTTTGAGAAATAATCAAATTCAGAAAATGTGTAACCCTAATGATTGGTGATGAATGCCCTATGGACTCAGTTCATGCATTTTTGGAAAATAATCAAATTCAGAAAATGTGAAACCCATGATTGGTGATGAATGCCCTATGGAGTCAGTCCATGCATATTTGGGAAATAATCAAATTCAGAAAATGTGTAACCCATGATTGGTGATGAATGCCCTAAGGAGTAAGTCCATGAATGTTTGGAAAATAATCAAATTCAGAAAATGTGTAACTCGTGATTGGTGATGAATGCTCTATGGATTCAGTCCATGCATGTTTGGAAAACAATCAAATTCAGAAAATGTGTAACCCATGATTGGTGATGAATGCCCTATGGAGTCAGTCCATGCATGTTTGGGAAATAATCAAATTCAGAAAATGTGTAACCCATGATTGGTGATGAATGCCCTATGGAGTCAGTCCATGGATGTTTGGGAAATAATCCAATTCAGAAAATGTGTAACTCATGATTGGTGATGAATGCCCCATGGAATCAGTCTATTCTTGTTTGAGAAATAATCAAATTCAGAAAATGTGTAACCCTAATGATTGGTGATGATACCCTACGGACTCAGTTCATGCATTTTTGGAAAATAATCAAATTCAGAAAATGTGAAACCCATGATTGGTGATGAATGTCCTATGGAGTCAGTCCATGCATATTTGGAAAATAACCAAATTCAGAAAATGTGTAACTCATGATTGGTGATGAATGCCTTAAGGAGTAAGTCCATGAATGTTTGGAAAATAATCAAATTCAGAAAATGTGTAACTCAAGATTGGTGTTGAATGCTCTATGGATTCAGTCCATGCATGTTTGGAAAACAATCAAATTCAGAAAATGTGTAACCCATGATTGGTGATGAATGCCCTATGGAGTCAGTCCATGCATGTTTGGGAAATAATCAAATTCAGAAAATGTGTAACTCATGATTGATGATGAATGCCCTATGGAGTCAGTCCATGCATGTTTGGGAAATAATCAAATTCAGAAAATGTGTGACTCATGATTGGTGATGAATGCCCTATGGAATCAGTCTATTCTTGTTTGAGAAATAATCAAATTCAGAAAATGTGTAACCCTAATGATTGGTGATGAATGCCCGATGGACTCAGTTCATGCATTTTTGGAAAATAATCAAATTCAGAAAATGTGAAACCCATGATTGGTGATGAATGCCCTATGGAGTCAGTCCATGCATATTTAGGAAATAATCAAATTCAGAAAATGTGTCACCCATGATTGGTGATGAATGCCCTATGGAGTCAGTCCATGCATGTTTGGGAAATAATCAAATTCAGAAAATGTGTAACCCATGATTGGTGATGAATGCCCTATGGAGTCAGTCCATGGATGTTTGGGAAATAATCCAATTCAGAAAATATGTAACCCATGATTTGTGATGAATGCCCTATGGAGTCAGTCCATGCATGTTTGGGAAATTATCAAATTTAGAAAATGTGTAACTCATGATTGGTGATGAATGCCTTAAGGAGTAAGTCCATGAATGTGTGGAAAATAATCAAATTCAGAAAATGTGTAACTCAAGATTGGTGATGAATGCTCTATGGATTCAGTCCATGCATGTTTGGAAAACAATCAAATTCAGAAAATGTGTAACCCATGATTGGTGATGAATGCTCTATGGATTCAGTCCATGCATGTTTGGAAAACAATCAAATTCAGAAAATGTGTAACTCATGATTGGTGATGAATGCCCTATGGAATCAGTCTATTCTTGTTTGAGAAATAATCAAATTCAGAAAATGTGTAACCCTAATGATTGGTGATGAATGCCCTATGGACTCAGTTCATGCATTTTTGGAAAATAATCAAATTCAGAAAATGTGAAACCCATGATTGGTGATGAATGCCCTATGGAGTCAGTCCATGCATATTTGGGAAATAATCAAATTCAGAAAATGTGTAACCCATGATTGGTGATGAATGCCCTAAGGAGTAAGTCCATGAATGTTTGGAAAATAATCAAATTCAGAAAATGTGTAACTCGTGATTGGTGATGAATGCTCTATGGATTCAGTCCATGCATGTTTGGAAAACAATCAAATTCAGAAAATGTGTAACCCATGATTGGTGATGAATGCCCTATGGAGTCAGTCCATGCATGTTTGGGAAATAATCAAATTCAGAAAATGTGTAACCCATGATTGGTGATGAATGCCCTATGGAGTCAGTCCATGGATGTTTGGGAAATAATCCAATTCAGAAAATGTGTAACTCATGATTGGTGATGAATGCCCCATGGAATCAGTCTATTCTTGTTTGAGAAATAATCAAATTCAGAAAATGTGTAACCCTAATGATTGGTGATGATACCCTACGGACTCAGTTCATGCATTTTTGGAAAATAATCAAATTCAGAAAATGTGAAACCCATGATTGGTGATGAATGCCCTATGGAGTCAGTCCATGCATATTTGGAAAATAACCAAATTCAGAAAATGTGTAACTCATGATTGGTGATGAATGCCTTAAGGAGTAAGTCCATGAATGTTTGGAAAATAATCCAATTCAGAAAATGTGTAACTCAAGATTGGTGTTGAATGCTCTATGGATTCAGTCCATGCATGTTTGGAAAACAATCAAATTCAGAAAATGTGTAACCCATGATTGGTGATGAATGCTCTATGGATTCAGTCCATGCATGTTTGGAAAACAATCAAATTCAGAAAATGTGTAACTCATGATTGGTGATGAATGCTCTATGGAGTCAGTCCATGCATGTTTGGGAAATAATCAAATTTAGAAAATGTGTCACCCATGATTGGTGATGAATGCCCTATGGAGTCAGTCCATGCATGTTTGGGAAATAATCAAATTCAGAAAATGTGTGACTCATGATTGGTGATGAATGCCCTATGGAATCAGTCTATTCTTGTTTGAGAAATAATCAAATTCAGAAAATGTGTAACCCTAATGATTGGTGATGAATGCCCGATGGACTCAGTTCATGCATTTTTGGAAAATAATCAAATTCAGAAAATGTGAAACCCATGATTGGTGATGAATGCCCTATGGAGTCAGTCCATGCATATTTAGGAAATAATCAAATTCAGAAAATGTGTAACCCATGATTGGTGATGAATGCCCTAAGGAGTAAGTCCATGAATGTGTGGAAAATAATCAAATTCAGAAAATGTGTAACTCATGATTGGTGATGAATGCTCTATGGATTCAGTCCATGCATGTTTGGAAAACAATCAAATTCAGAAAATGTGTAACCCATGATTGGTGATGAATGCTCTATGGATTCAGTCCATGCATGTTTGGAAAACAATCAAATTCAGAAAATGTGTAACTCATGATTGGTGATGAATGCTCTATGGAGTCAGTCCATGCATGTTTGGGAAATAATCAAATTTAGAAGATGTGTCACCCATGATTGGTGATGAATGCCCTATGGAATCAGTCTATTCTTGTTTGAGAAATAATCAAATTCAGAAAATGTGTAACCCTAATGATTGGTGATGAATGCCCTATGGACTCAGTCCATGCATGTTTGGAAAACAATCAAATTCAGAAAATGTGTAACCCATGATTGGTGATGAATGCCCTATGGAGTCAGTCCATGCATGTTTGGGAAATAATCAAATTCAGAAAATGTGTAACCCATGATTGGTGATGAATGCCCTATGGAGTCAGTCCATGGATGTTTGGGAAATAATCCAATTCAGAAAATGTGTAACTCATGATTGGTGATGAATGCCCCATGGAATCAGTCTATTCTTGTTTGAGAAATAATCAAATTCAGAAAATGTGTAACCCTAATGATTGGTGATGATACCCTACGGACTCAGTTCATGCATTTTTGGAAAATAATCAAATTCAGAAAATGTGAAACCCATGATTGGTGATGAATGCCCTATGGAGTCAGTCCATGCATATTTGGAAAATAATCCAATTCAGAAAATGTGTAACTCATGATTGGTGATGAATGCCTTAAGGAGTAAGTCCATGAATGTTTGGAAAATAATCAAATTCAGAAAATGTGTAACTCAAGATTGGTGTTGAATGCTCTATGGATTCAGTCCATGCATGTTTGGAAAACAATCAAATTCAGAAAATGTGTAACCCATGATTGGTGATGAATGCCCTAAGGAGTAAGTCCATGAATGTGTGGAAAATAATCAAATTCAGAAAATGTGTAACTCATGATTGGTGATGAATGCTCTATGGATTCAGTCCATGCATGTTTGGAAAACAATCAAATTCAGAAAATGTGTAACCCATGATTGGTGATGAATGCTCTATGGATTCAGTCCATGCATGTTTGGAAAACAATCAAATTCAGAAAATGTGTAACTCATGATTGGTGATGAATGCTCTATGGAGTCAGTCCATGCATGTTTGGGAAATAATCAAATTTAGAAGATGTGTCACCCATGATTGGTGATGAATGCCCTATGGAGTCAGTCCATGCATGTTTGGGAAATAATCAAATTCAGAAAATGTGTAACCCATGATTGGTGATGAATGCCCTATGGAGTCAGTCCATGGATGTTTGGGAAATAATCCAATTCAGAAAATATGTAACCCATGATTTGTGATGAATGCCCTATGGAGTCAGTCCATGCATGTTTGGGAAATTATCAAATTTAGAAAATGTGTAACTCATGATTGGTGATGAATGCCTTAAGGAGTAAGTCCATGAATGTGTGGAAAATAATCAAATTCAGAAAATGTGTGACTCATGATTGGTGATGAATGCCCTATGGAATCAGTCTATTCTTGTTTGAGAAATAATCAAATTCAGAAAATGTGTAACCCTAATGATTGGTGATGAATGCCCTATGGACTCAGTCCATGCATGTTTGGAAAACAATCAAATTCAGAAAATGTGTAACCCATGATTGGTGATGAATGCCCTATGGAGTCAGTCCATGCATGTTTGGGAAATAATCAAATTCAGAAAATGTGTAACCCATGATTGGTGATGAATGCCCTATGGAGTCAGTCCATGGATGTTTGGGAAATAATCCAATTCAGAAAATGTGTAACTCATGATTGGTGATGAATGCCCCATGGAATCAGTCTATTCTTGTTTGAGAAATAATCAAATTCAGAAAATGTGTAACCCTAATGATTGGTGATGATACCCTACGGACTCAGTTCATGCATTTTTGGAAAATAATCAAATTCAGAAAATGTGAAACCCATGATTGGTGATGAATGCCCTATGGAGTCAGTCCATGCATATTTGGAAAATAATCCAATTCAGAAAATGTGTAACTCATGATTGGTGATGAATGCCTTAAGGAGTAAGTCCATGAATGTTTGGAAAATAATCAAATTCAGAAAATGTGTAACTCAAGATTGGTGTTGAATGCTCTATGGATTCAGTCCATGCATGTTTGGAAAACAATCAAATTCAGAAAATGTGTAACCCATGATTGGTGATGAATGCCCTAAGGAGTAAGTCCATGAATGTGTGGAAAATAATCAAATTCAGAAAATGTGTAACTCATGATTGGTGATGAATGCTCTATGGATTCAGTCCATGCATGTTTGGAAAACAATCAAATTCAGAAAATGTGTAACCCATGATTGGTGATGAATGCTCTATGGATTCAGTCCATGCATGTTTGGAAAACAATCAAATTCAGAAAATGTGTAACTCATGATTGGTGATGAATGCTCTATGGAGTCAGTCCATGCATGTTTGGGAAATAATCAAATTTAGAAGATGTGTCACCCATGATTGGTGATGAATGCCCTATGGAGTCAGTCCATGCATGTTTGGGAAATAATCAAATTCAGAAAATGTGTAACCCATGATTGGTGATGAATGCCCTATGGAGTCAGTCCATGGATGTTTGGGAAATAATCCAATTCAGAAAATATGTAACCCATGATTTGTGATGAATGCCCTATGGAGTCAGTCCATGCATGTTTGGGAAATTATCAAATTTAGAAAATGTGTAACTCATGATTGGTGATGAATGCCTTAAGGAGTAAGTCCATGAATGTGTGGAAAATAATCAAATTCAGAAAATGTGTAACTCAAGATTGGTGATGAATGCTCTATGGATTCAGTCCATGCATGTTTGGAAAACAATCAAATTCAGAAAATGTGTAACCCATGATTGGTGATGAATGCTCTATGGATTCAGTCCATGCATGTTTGGAAAACAATCAAATTCAGAAAATGTGTAACTCATGATTGGTGATGAATGCCCTATGGAATCAGTCTATTCTTGTTTGAGAAATAATCAAATTCAGAAAATGTGTAACCCTAATGATTGGTGATGAATGCCCTATGGATTCAGTTCATGCATTTTTGGAAAATAATCAAATTCAGAAAATGTGAAACCCATGATTGGTGATGAATGCCCTATGGAGTCAGTCCATGCATATTTGGGAAATAATCAAATTCAGAAAATGTGTAACCCATGATTGGTGATGAATGCCCTAAGGAGTAAGTCCATGAATGTTTGGAAAATAATCAAATTCAGAAAATGTGTAACTCGTGATTGGTGATGAATGCTCTATGGATTCAGTCCATGCATGTTTGGAAAACAATCAAATTCAGAAAATGTGTAACCCATGATTGGTGATGAATGCCCTATGGAGTCAGTCCATGCATGTTTGGGAAATAATCAAATTCAGAAAATGTGTAACCCATGATTGGTGATGAATGCCCTATGGAGTCAGTCCATGGATGTTTGGGAAATAATCCAATTCAGAAAATGTGTAACTCATGATTGGTGATGAATGCCCCATGGAATCAGTCTATTCTTGTTTGAGAAATAATCAAATTCAGAAAATGTGTAACCCTAATGATTGGTGATGATACCCTACGGACTCAGTTCATGCATTTTTGGAAAATAATCAAATTCAGAAAATGTGAAACCCATGATTGGTGATGAATGCCCTATGGAGTCAGTCCATGCATATTTGGAAAATAACCAAATTCAGAAAATGTGTAACTCATGATTGGTGATGAATGCCTTAAGGAGTAAGTCCATGAATGTTTGGAAAATAATCAAATTCAGAAAATGTGTAACTCAAGATTGGTGTTGAATGCTCTATGGATTCAGTCCATGCATGTTTGGAAAACAATCAAATTCAGAAAATGTGTAACCCATGATTGGTGATGAATGCTCTATGGATTCAGTCCATGCATGTTTGGAAAACAATCAAATTCAGAAAATGTGTAACTCATGATTAGTGATGAATGCTCTATGGAGTCAGTCCATGCATGTTTGGGAAATAATCAAATTTAGAAAATGTGTCACCCATGATTGGTGATGAATGCCCTATGGAGTCAGTCCATGCATGTTTGGGAAATAATCAAATTCAGAAAATGTGTGACTCATGATTGGTGATGAATGCCCTACGGAATCAGTCTATTCTTGTTTGAGAAATAATCAAATTCAGAAAATGTGTAACCCTAATGATTGGTGATGAATGCTCGATGGACTCAGTTCATGCATTTTTGGAAAATAATCAAATTCAGAAAATGTGAAACCCATGATTGGTGATGAATGCCCTATGGAGTCAGTCCATGCATATTTAGGAAATAATCAAATTCAGAAAATGTGTAACCCATGATTGGTGATGAATGCCCTAAGGAGTAAGTCCATGAATGTGTGGAAAATAATCAAATTCAGAAAATGTGTAACTCATGATTGGTGATGAATGCTCTATGGATTCAGTCCATGCATGTTTGGAAAACAATCAAATTCAGAAAATGTGTAACCCATGATTGGTGATGAATGCTCTATGGATTCAGTCCATGCATGTTTGGAAAACAATCAAATTCAGAAAATGTGTAACTCATGATTGGTGATGAATGCTCTATGGAGTCAGTCCATGCATGTTTGGGAAATAATCAAATTTAGAAGATGTGTCACCCATGATTGGTGATGAATGCCCTATGGAGTCAGTCCATGCATGTTTGGGAAATAATCAAATTCAGAAAATGTGTGACTCATGATTGGTGATGAATGCCCTATGGAATCAGTCTATTCTTGTTTGAGAAATAATCAAATTCAGAAAATGTGTAACCCTAATGATTGGTGATGAATGCCCTATGGACTCAGTCCATGCATGTTTGGAAAACAATCAAATTCAGAAAATGTGTAACCCATGATTGGTGATGAATGCCCTATGGAGTCAGTCCATGCATGTTTGGGAAATAATCAAATTCAGAAAATGTGTAACCCATGATTGGTGATGAATGCCCTATGGAGTCAGTCCATGGATGTTTGGGAAATAATCCAATTCAGAAAATGTGTAACTCATGATTGGTGATGAATGCCCCATGGAATCAGTCTATTCTTGTTTGAGAAATAATCAAATTCAGAAAATGTGTAACCCTAATGATTGGTGATGATACCCTACGGACTCAGTTCATGCATTTTTGGAAAATAATCAAATTCAGAAAATGTGAAACCCATGATTGGTGATGAATGCCCTATGGAGTCAGTCCATGCATATTTGGAAAATAATCAAATTCAGAAAATGTGTAACTCATGATTGGTGATGAATGCCTTAAGGAGTAAGTCCATGAATGTTTGGAAAATAATCAAATTCAGAAAATGTGTAACTCAAGATTGGTGTTGAATGCTCTATGGATTCAGTCCATGCATGTTTGGAAAACAATCAAATTCAGAAAATGTGTAACCCATGATTGGTGATGAATGCCCTATGGAGTCAGTCCATGCATGTTTGGGAAATAATCAAATTCAGAAAATGTGTAACCCATGATTGGTGATGAATGCCCTATGGAGTCAGTCCATGCATGTTTGGGAAATATTCAAATTCAGAAAATGTGTAACCCATGATTGGTGATGAATGCCCTATGGAGTCAGTCCATGCATGTTTGGAAAATAATCAAATTCAGAAAATGTGTAACCCATGATTTGTGATGAATGCCCTATGGAGTCAGTCCATGCATGTTTGGGAAATTATCAAATTTAGAAAATGTGTCACCCATGATTGGTGATGAAGGCCCTATGGAGTCAGTTTATGCATGTTTGGGAAATAATCAAATTCAGAAAATGTGTAACCCATGATTGGTGATGAATGCCCTATGGAGTCAGACCATGCATGTTTGAAAAATAATCAAATTCAGAAAATGTGTAACTCATGATTGGTGATGAATGCCCTATGGAATCAGTCTATTCTTGTTTGAGAAATAATCAAATTCAGAAAATGTGTAACCCTAATGATTGGTGATGAATGCCCTATGGAGTCAGTCCATGCATGTTTGGGAAATAATCAAATTCAGAAAATGTGTAACTCATGATTGGTGATGAATGCCCTATGGAATCAGTCTATTCTTGTTTGGGAAATAATCAAATTCAGAAAATGTGTAACCCTAATGATTGGTGATGAATGCCCTATGGACTCAGTTCATGCATTTTTGGAAAATAAACGATTTTCAGAAAATGTGAAACCAATGATTGGTGATGAATGCCCTAGGGAGTCAGTACATGCATATTTGGGAAATAATCAAATTCAGAAAATGTGTAACCCATGATTGGTGATGAATGCCCTAAGGAGTAAGTCCATGAATGTTTGGAAAATAATCAAATTCAGAAAATGTGTAACTCATGATTGATGATGAATGCTCTATGGATTCAGTCCATGCATGTTTGGAAAACAATCAAATTCAGAAAATGTGTAACCCATGATTGGTGATGAATGCTCTATGGATTCAGTCCATGCATGTTTGGAAAACAATCAAATTCAGAAAATGTGTAACTCATGATTGGTGATGAATGCTCTATGGAGTCAGTCCATGCATGTTTGGGAAATAATCAAATTTAGAAAATGTGTCACCCATGATTGGTGATGAATGCCCTATGGAGTCAGTCCATGCATGTTTGGGAAATAATCAAATTCAGAAAATGTGTGACTCATGATTGGTGATGAATGCCCTATGGAATCAGTCTATTCTTGTTTGAGAAATAATCAAATTCAGAAAATGTGTAACCCTAATGATTGGTGATGAATGCCCTATGGACTCAGTTCATGCATTTTTGGAAAATAATCAAATTCAGAAAATGTGAAACCCATGATTGGTGATGAATGCCCTATGGAGTCAGTCCATGCATATTTAGGAAATAATCAAATTCAGAAAATGTGTAACCCATGATTGGTGATGAATGCCCTAAGGAGTAAGTCCATGAATGTGTGGAAAATAATCAAATTCAGAAAATGTGTAACTCATGATTGGTGATGAATGCTCTATGGATTCAGTCCATGCATGTTTGGAAAACAATCAAATTCAGAAAATGTGTAACCCATGATTGGTGATGAATGCTCTATGGATTCAGTCCATGCATGTTTGGAAAACAATCAAATTCAGAAAATGTGTAACTCATGATTGGTGATGAATGCTCTATGGAGTCAGTCCATGCATGTTTGGGAAATAATCAAATTTAGAAGATGTGTCACCCATGATTGGTGATGAATGCCCTATGGAGTCAGTCCATGCATGTTTGGGAAATAATCAAATTCAGAAAATGTGTAACCCATGATTGGTGATGAATGCCCTATGGAGTCAGTCCATGGATGTTTGGGAAATAATCCAATTCAGAAAATATGTAACCCATGATTTGTGATGAATGCCCTATGGAGTCAGTCCATGCATGTTTGGGAAATTATCAAATTTAGAAAATGTGTAACTCATGATTGGTGATGAATGCCTTAAGGAGTAAGTCCATGAATGTGTGGAAAATAATCAAATTCAGAAAATGTGTAACTCAAGATTGGTGATGAATGCTCTATGGATTCAGTCCATGCATGTTTGGAAAACAATCAAATTCAGAAAATGTGTAACCCATGATTGGTGATGAATGCTCTATGGATTCAGTCCATGCATGTTTGGAAAACAATCAAATTCAGAAAATGTGTAACTCATGATTGGTGATGAATGCCCTATGGAATCAGTCTATTCTTGTTTGAGAAATAATCAAATTCAGAAAATGTGTAACCCTAATGATTGGTGATGAATGCCCTATGGACTCAGTTCATGCATTTTTGGAAAATAATCAAATTCAGAAAATGTGAAACCCATGATTGGTGATGAATGCCCTATGGAGTCAGTCCATGCATATTTGGGAAATAATCAAATTCAGAAAATGTGTAACCCATGATTGGTGATGAATGCCCTAAGGAGTAAGTCCATGAATGTTTGGAAAATAATCATATTCAGAAAATGTGTAACTCGTGATTGGTGATGAATGCTCTATGGATTCAGTCCATGCATGTTTGGAAAACAATCAAATTCAGAAAATGTGTAACCCATGATTGGTGATGAATGCCCTATGGAGTCAGTCCATGCATGTTTGGGAAATAATCAAATTCAGAAAATGTGTAACCCATGATTGGTGATGAATGCCCTATGGAGTCAGTCCATGGATGTTTGGGAAATAATCCAATTCAGAAAATGTGTAACTCATGATTGGTGATGAATGCCCCATGGAATCAGTCTATTCTTGTTTGAGAAATAATCAAATTCAGAAAATGTGTAACCCTAATGATTGGTGATGATACCCTACGGACTCAGTTCATGCATTTTTGGAAAATAATCAAATTCAGAAAATGTGAAACCCATGATTGGTGATGAATGCCCTATGGAGTCAGTCCATGCATATTTGGAAAATAACCAAATTCAGAAAATGTGTAACTCATGATTGGTGATGAATGCCTTAAGGAGTAAGTCCATGAATGTTTGGAAAATAATCAAATTCAGAAAATGTGTAACTCAAGATTGGTGTTGAATGCTCTATGGATTCAGTCCATGCATGTTTGGAAAACAATCAAATTCAGAAAATGTGTAACCCATGATTGGTGATGAATGCCCTATGGAGTCAGTCCATGCATGTTTGGGAAATAATCAAATTCAGAAAATGTGTAACCCATGATTGGTGATGAATGCCCTATGGAGTCAGTCCATGCATGTTTGGGAAATATTCAAATTCAGAAAATGTGTAACCCATGATTGGTGATGAATGCCCTATGGAGTCAGTCCATGCATGTTTGGAAAATAATCAAATTCAGAAATGTGTAACCCATGATTTGTGATGAATGCCCTATGGAGTCAGTCCATGCATGTTTGGGAAATTATCAAATTTAGAAAATGTGTCACCCATGATTGGTGATGAAGGCCCTATGGAGTCAGTTTATGCATGTTTGGGAAATAATCAAATTCAGAAAATGTGTAACCCATGATTGGTGATGAATGCCCTATGGAGTCAGACCATGCATGTTTGAAAATAATCAAATTCAGAAAATGTGTAACTCATGATTGGTGATGAATGCCCTATGGAATCAGTCTATTCTTGTTTGAGAAATAATCAAATTCAGAAAATGTGTAACCCTAATGATTGGTGATGAATGCCCTATGGAGTCAGTCCATGCATGTTTGGGAAATAATCAAATTCAGAAAATGTGTAACTCATGATTGGTGATGAATGCCCTATGGAATCAGTCTATTCTTGTTTGAGAAATAATCAAATTCAGAAAATGTGTAACCCTAATGATTGGTGATGAATGCCCTATGGACTCAGTTCATGCATTTTTGGAAAATAATCAAATTCAGAAAATGTGAAACCCATGATTGGTGATGAATGCCCTATGGAGTCAGTCCATGCATTTTTGGGAAATAATCAAATTCAGAAAATGTGAAACCCATGATTGGTGATGAATGCCCTATGGACTCAGTTCATGCATTTTTGGAAAATAATCAAATTCACAAAATGTGTAACCCTAATGATTGGTGATGAATGCCCAATGGACTGAGTTCATGCATTTTTGGAAAATAATCAAATTCAGAAAATGTGAAACCAATGATTGGTGATGAATGCCCTAGGGAGTCAGTACATGCATATTTGGGAAATAATCAAATTCAGAAAATGTGTAACCCATGATTGGTGATGAATGCCCTAAGGAGTAAGTCCATGAATGTTTGGAAAATAATCAAATTCAGAAAATGTGTAACTCATGATTGATGATGAATGCTCTATGGATTCAGTCCATGCATGTTTGGAAAACAATCAAATTCAGAAAATGTGTAACCCATGATTGGTGATGAATGCCCTATGGATTCAGTCCATGCATGTTTGGAAAACAATCAAATTCAGAAAATGTGTAACCCATGATTGGTGATGAATGCTCTATGGATTCAGTCCATGCATGTTTGGAAAACAATCAAATTCAGAAAATGTGTAACTCATGATTGGTGATGAATGCTCTATGGAGTCAGTCCATGCATGTTTGGGAAATAATCAAATTTAGAAAATGTGTCACCCATGATTGGTGATGAATGCCCTATGGAGTCAGTCCATGCATGTTTGGGAAATAATCAAATTCAGAAAATGTGTGACTCATGATTGGTGATGAATGCCCTATGGAATCAGTCTATTCTTGTTTGAGAAATAATCAAATTCAGAAAATGTGTAACCCTAATGATTGGTGATGAATGCCCGATGGACTCAGTTCATGCATTTTTGGAAAATAATCAAATTCAGAAAATGTGAAACCCATGATTGGTGATGAATGCCCTATGGAGTCAATCCATGCATATTTAGGAAATAATCAAATTCAGAAAATGTGTAACGCATGATTGGTGATGAATGCCCTAAGGAGTAAGTCCATGAATGTGTGGAAAATAATCAAATTCAGAAAATGTGTAACTCATGATTGGTGATGAATGCTCTATGGATTCAGTCCATGCATGTTTGGAAAACAATCAAATTCAGAAAATGTGTAACCCATGATTGGTGATGAATGCTCTATGGATTCAGTCCATGCATGTTTGGAAAACAATCAAATTCAGAAAATGTGTAACTCATGATTGGTGATGAATGCTCTATGGAGTCAGTCCATGCATGTTTGGGAAATAATCAAATTTAGAAGATGTGTCACCCATGATTGGTGATGAATGCCCTATGGAGTCAGTCCATGCATGTTTGGGAATAATCAAATTCAGAAAATGTGTAACCCATGATTGGTGATGAATGCCCTATGGAGTCAGTCCATGGATGTTTGGGAAATAATCCAATTCAGAAAATGTGTAACCCATGATTTGTGATGAATGCCCTATGGAGTCAGTCCATGCATGTTTGGGAAATTATCAAATTTAGAAAATGTGTAACTCATGATTGGTGATGAATGCCTTAAGGAGTAAGTCCATGAATGTGTGGAAAATAATCAAATTCAGAAAATGTGTAACTCAAGATTGGTGATGAATGCTCTATGGATTCAGTCCATGCATGTTTGGAAAACAATCAAATTCAGAAAATGTGTAACCCATGATTGGTGATGAATGCTCTATGGATTCAGTCCATGCATGTTTGGAAAACAATCAAATTCAGAAAATGTGTAACTCATGATTGGTGATGAATGCTCTATGGAGTCAGTCCATGCATGTTTGGGAAATAATCAAATTTAGAAGATGTGTCACTCATGATTGGTGATGAATGCCCCATGGAATCAGTCTATTCTTGTTTGAGAAATAATCAAATTCAGAAAATGTGTAACCCTAATGATTGGTGATGATACCCTACGGACTCAGTTCATGCATTTTTGGAAAATAATCAAATTCAGAAAATGTGAAACCCATGATTGGTGATGAATGCCCTATGGAGTCAGTCCATGCATATTTGGAAAATAATCAAATTCAGAAAATGTGTAACTCATGATTGGTGATGAATGCCTTAAGGAGTAAGTCCATGAATGTTTGGAAAATAATCAAATTCAGAAAATGTGTAACTCAAGATTGGTGTTGAATGCTCTATGGATTCAGTCCATGCATGTTTGGAAAACAATCAAATTCAGAAAATGTGTAACCCATGATTGGTGATGAATGCCCTATGGAGTCAGTCCATGCATGTTTGGAAAATAATCAAATTCAGAAAATGTGTAACTCAAGATTGGTGATGAATGCCCTATGGAGTCAGTCCATGCATGTTTGGGAAATAATCAAATTCAGAAAATGTGTAACCCATGATTGGTGATGAATGCCCTATGGAGTCAGTCCATGCATGTTTGGGAAATATTCAAATTCAGTAAATGTGTAACCCATGATTGGTGATGAATGCCCTATGGAGTCAGTCCATGCATGTTTGGGAAATTATCAAATTTAGAAAATGTGTCACCCATGATTGGTGATGAAGGCCCTATGGAGTCAGTTTATGCATGTTTGGGAAATAATCAAATTCAGAAAATGTGTAACCCATGATTGGTGATGAATGCCCTATGGAGTCAGACCATGCATGTTTGAAAAATAATCAAATTCAGAAAATGTGTAACTCATGATTGGTGATGAATGCCCTATGGAATCAGTCTATTCTTGTTTGAGAAATAATCAAATTCAGAAAATGTGTAACCCTAATGATTGGTGATGAATGCCCTATGGAGTCAGTCCATGCATGTTTGGGAAATAATCAAATTCAGAAAATGTGTAACTCATGATTGGTGATGAATGCCCTATGGAATCAGTCTATTCTTGTTTGAGAAATAATCAAATTCAGAAAATGTGTAACCCTAATGATTGGTGATGAATGCCCTATGGACTCAGTTCATGCATTTTTGGAAAATAATCAAATTCAGAAAATGTGTCACCCATGATTAGTGATGAATGCCCTATGGACTCAGTTCATGCATTTTGGAAATAATCAAATTCACAAAATGTGTAACCCTAATGATTGGTGATGAATGCCCAATGGACTGAGTTCATGCATTTTTGGAAAATAATCAAATTCAGAAAATGTGAAACCAATGATTGGTGATGAATGCCCTAGGGAGTCAGTACATGAATGTTTGGGAAATAATCAAATTCAGAAAATGTGTAACCCATGATTGGTGATGAATGCCCTAAGGAGTAAGTCCATGAATGTTTGGAAAATAATCAAATTCAGAAAATGTGTAACTCATGATTGATGATGAATGCTCTATGGATTCAGTCCATGCATGTTTGGAAAACAATCAAATTCAGAAAATGTGTAACCCATGATTGGTGATGAATGCTCTATGGATTCAGTCCATGCATGTTTGGAAAACAATCAAATTCAGAAAATGTGTAACTCATGATTGGTGATGAATGCTCTATGGAGTCAGTCCATGCATGTTTGGGAAATAATCAAATTTAGAAAATGTGTCACCCATGATTGGTGATGAATGCCCTATGGAGTCAGTCCATGCATGTTTGGGAAATAATCAAATTCAGAAAATGTGTGACTCGTGATTGGTGATGAATGCCCTATGGAATCAGTCTATTCTTGTTTGAGAAATAATCAAATTCAGAAAATGTGTAACCCTAATGATTGGTGATGAATGCCCGATGGACTCAGTTCATGCATTTTGGAAAATAATCAAATTCAGAAAATGTGAAACCATTATTGGTGATGAATGCCCTATGGAGTCAGTCCATGCATATTTAGGAAATAATCAAATTCAGAAAATGTGTAACCCATGATTGGTGATGAATGCCCTAAGGAGTAAGTCCATGAATGTGTGGAAAATAATCAAATTCAGAAAATGTGTAACTCATGATTGGTGATGAATGCTCTATGGATTCAGTCCATGCATGTTTGGAAAACAATCAAATTCAGAAAATGTGTAACCCATGATTGGTGATGAATGCTCTATGGATTCAGTCCATGCATGTTTGGAAAACAATCAAATTCAGAAAATGTGTAACTCCATGATTGGTGATGAATGCTCTATGGAGTCAGTCCATGCATGTTTGGGAAATAATCAAATTTAGAAGATGTGTCACCCATGATTGGTGATGAATGCCCTATGGAGTCAGTCCATGCATGTTTGGGAAATAATCAAATTCAGAAAATGTGTAACCCATGATTGGTGATGAATGCCCTATGGAGTCAGTCCATGGCTGTTTGGGAAATAATCCAATTCAGAAATGTGTAACCCATGATTGTGATGAATGCCCTATGGAGTCAGTCCATGCATGTTTGGGAAATAATCAAATTTAGAAGATGTGTCACTCATGATTGGTGATGAATGCCCCATGGAATCAGTCTATTCTTGTTTGAGAAATAATCAAATTCAGAAAATGTGTAACCCTAATGATTGGTGATGATACCCTACGGACTCAGTTCATGCATTTTTGGAAAATAATCAAATTCAGAAAATGTGAAACCCATGATTGGTGATGAATGCCCTATGGAGTCAGTCCATGCATATTTGAAAAATAATCAAATTCAGAAAATGTGTAACTCATGATTGGTGATGAATGCCTTAAGGAGTAAGTCCATGAATGTTTGGAAATAATCAAATTCAGAAAATGTGTAACTCAAGATTGGTGTTGAATGCTCTATGGATTCAGTCCATGCATGTTTGGAAAACAATCAAATTCAGAAAATGTGTAACCCATGATTGGTGATGAATGCCCTATGGAGTCAGTCCATGCATGTTTGGGAAATAATCAAATTCAGAAAATGTGTAACCCATGATTGGTGATGAATGCCCTAAGGAGTAAGTCCATGAATGTTTGGAAATATTCAAATTCAGAAAATGTGTAACCCATGATTGGTGATGAATGCCCTATGGAGTCAGTCCATGCATGTTTGGAAAATAATCAAATTCAGAAAATGTGTAACCCATGATTTGTGATGAATGCCCTATGGAGTCAGTCCATGCATGTTTGGGAAATATCAAATTTTAGAAAATGTGTCACCCATAATTGGTGATGAAGGCCCTATGGAGTCAGTTTATGCATGTTTGGGAAATAATCAAATTCAGAAAATGTGTAACCCATGATTGGTGATGAATGCCCTATGGAGTCAGACCATGCATGTTTGAAAAATAATCAAATTCAGAAAATGTGTAACTCATGATTGGTGATGAATGCCCTATGGAATCAGTCTATTCTTGTTTGAGAAATAATCAAATTCAGAAAATGTGTAACCCTAATGATTGGTGATGAATGCCCTATGGAGTCAGTCCATGCATGTTTGGGAAATAATCAAATTCAGAAAATGTGTAACTCATGATTGGTGATGAATGCCCTATGGAATCAGTCTATTCTTGTTTGAGAAATAATCAAATTCAGAAAATGTGTAACCCTAATGATTGGTGATGAATGCCCTATGGACTCAGTTCATGCATTTTTGGAAAAAATCAAATTCACAAAATGTGTAACCCTAATGATTGGTGATGAATGCCCAATGGACTGAGTTCATGCATTTTTGGAAAATAATCAAATTCAGAAAATGTGAAACCCATGATTGGTGATGAATGCCCTAGGGAGTCAGTACATGCATATTTGGGAAATAATCAAATTCAGAAAATGTGTAACCCATGATTGGTGATGAATGCCCTAAGGAGTAAGTCCATGAATGTTTGGAAAACAATCAAATTCAGAAAATGTGTAACCCATGATTGGTGATGAATGCCCTAAGGAGTAAGTCCATGCATGTTTGGAAAACAATCAAATTCAGAAAATGTGTAACTCATGATTGGTGATGAATGCTCTATGGAGTCAGTCCATGCATGTTTGGGAAATAATCACCCATGATTGGTGATGAATGCCCTATGGAGTCAGTCCATGCATGTTTGGGAAATAATCAAATTCAGAAAATGTGTAACTCATGATTGGTGATGAATGCCCTATGGAATCAGTCTATTCTTGTTTGAGAAATAATCAAATTCAGAAAATGTGTAACCCTAATGATTGGTGATGAATGCCCTATGGACTCAGTTCATGCATTTTGGAAAATAATCAAATTCAGAAAATGTGAAACCCATGATTGGTGATGAATGCCCTATGGAGTCAGTCCATGCATATTGGGAAATAATCAAATTCAGAAAATGTGTAACCCATGATTGGTGATGAATGCCCTAAGGAGTAAGTCCATGAATGTTTGTAAAACAATCAAATTCAGAAAATGTGTAACTCGTGATTGGTGATGAATGCCCTATGGAGTCAGTCCATGCATGTTTGGAAAACAATCAAATTCAGAAAATGTGTAACCCATGATTGGTGATGAATGCCCTATGGAGTCAGTCCATGCATGTTTGGGAAATAATCAAATTTAGAAAATGTGTCACCCATGATTGGTGATGAATGCCCTATGGAGTCAGTCCATGCATGTTTGGGAAATAATCAAATTCAGAAAATGTGTGACTCATGATTGGTGATGAATGCCCTATGGAATCAGTCTATTCTTGTTTGAGAAATAATCAAATTCAGAAAATGTGTAACCCTAATGATTGGTGATGAATGCCCGATGGACTCAGTTCATGCATTTTTGGACAATGCAAAAACTGTGGTGGACGACACCCATATCGACCTCGCGATAAGTGTCCCGCATACGGCACAACATGCAATGGTTGCGGCAAAGATGGACACTGGCAACACATGTGCCTCAGTACAGCAGGCACTAAGACTAAACCACGTACCACACGCAAATCACGCACGCGTACCAGGGGATCATACTCACCTAAACGCGGTCGTCAGTCTTCATCGCGCTCCAAACCTCGTAAATCCAACGAGGTAAACGCGGTTGAGTATGAAGTGACTGATATGCAGGACCAGTTTGAGAACATCGCTTTCGACACCATCACAGCCCAGCACAATCACGATGACGTTGAGCGTTCAACTGATACTCGCGATGAACTTTTCGCAATACTTCGCATCAAACTGAAACATCGTCCTGGATCACACACGTTTAATGTCAAGGTCGACACAGGCGCACAAGGGAACCTACTCCCCCTTCGCACATTTCGACGCATGTTTCCGCGATCACTGGACGCAGATGGGTATCCTCAGCCGGGCTCCACTACACCGCAAAGTACGTTTCTCACAGCCTACAATGGAACCCGAATTCAACAATACGGATGCGTCAAAATTCCATGCAGCTACGGTGAGACAGACTGGCTTGACGCAGATTTCTTCGTCGCCGATACTACAGGTCCGGCAATCCTTGGACTTCCAACCTCACGAGCTCTCCACCTCATCACACTCAACTGTGCGATACGCAAAACACCGCGACGCAGTGACAGTTCCGTGGGTGTTCATCGCACATCGCAGACACAACGTGAGCCCATCCAGCCAATACCAACGAAAGATGACCTCCAGAGCATGTATCTTGATCGCTTCACTGGGATTGGTAAATTCCCCGGTGAATACCATATCACGCTACGAGAGGATGCATGTCCGGTCGTACATCCTCCACGAAAGTACCCAATCCAGATCAAGGAGGAGCTTAAGACTGAACTGGACAGAATGGAAAGCATGAATGTCATTACCAAGGTCATGGAGCCCACAGACTGGGTTTCGTCACTGGCATTCAGCAGAAAGCCCAACGGCAGTCTTCGCGTGTGCCTAGACCCGCAAGCACTGAACAAAGCCTCCAAGCGGACATATCACAAAACGCCAACACTGGAAGAAATCACACATCAATTCAGTGGCGCTAAAGTGTTCAGCAAGCTGGATGCACGACATGGGTACTGGAGCATCGTGCTGGATGAGGAGTCCAGTATCTTGACAACCTTCAATTCGCCATTTGGACGGTATCGTTTCCGTCGCCTACCCTTCGGGCTGAAAGTCTCCCAGGATATCTTCCAGGAGAAAATGGACATGATCCTGGAGCAATGCCCTGGCACTTTGGGGATTGCAGATGATATCGCAGTCTTCGGTTCTACAGTCGAAGAACATGACAAACACTTACACAACGTCATGCAAGTCGCTCGCAAATACGGCCTGATCTTCAATCTCAGCAAGTGCGAGGTGAGAACCCCTTGCATTAGGTTCTTCGGATGCCTGTACGATGCCTCTGGTGTGCACCCCGACCCGGAGAAGGTGCAAGACATACATGCACTTCCTGCACCGCAGAATGTCAACGAACTTCAGCAGTTTCTGGGCATGGTGCAGTACCTCGCGCCGTTTCTCCCCAGACTCGCTGATCATACGGACACACTCCGCGCACTGCTACGCAAAGAAAGCGAGTGGCAGTGGACGGAATCGCACCAGAAAGCATTCAAAAATGTCAAGTCGCTAATCGGTACTGAGTGTACGCTCACCCACTTCGACCCTCAACAACCCACAGTGCTACAGGTCGACGCGTCTCTGAAAGGACTCGGAGCGACACTCCTGCAAAACAACAAACCTGTGGCATTCGCGAGCAAAGCACTGACAGAAACTGAGAAACGATACGCAAACATCGAACGCGAGTTGCTTGCAGTGGTGTTTGGTTGTACACGATTCCACACTTACCTTTACGGGTCAAAGTTCGTTGTGGAGTCTGACCACAAGCCCTTGGAGAACATCCAACACAAAAGCCTCGCTAACACACCCCCAAGACTCCAGCGTATGATGTTGCGTTTGCAGCCCTATGATTTCACGATCGTATACAAGCCGGGACGCGAACTATTACTCGCAGACGCTCTTTCGCGACTCAATCCCGCGTATGGCCCTCAGATCAACTTTGATACGACAATCTACGCCATACAGTTCTCTCAAGCTAGACTCACTCAGCTCAAGCAAGAGACAGCTAGTGATTCTACTCTACGACCATTGTCTGAGACAATCATGACTGGCTGGCCGGAGGATCCCAAGGATCTGCCTAAATGCATACGTCACTACTGGTCATGTAGAGACGAACTGTCGGTCGACAACGGCCTAGTCGTCAAGGGAGACAGAATCATCATTCCCGAATCCATGCAACGAGAGACACTCGCAAAAATACACGCCGGACACCAAAGTGTCAACAAATGCCAACTGCGAGCCAAAGTGTGCGTGTATTGGACAGGTATCAACAAGGACATTGAACAGTTGGTTGGGAAATGTGTTGTGTGCCAAACACATCAGCGCAAGCAGTCTTATGAGCCTCTACTACCTCATGAGATACCCCAGCGGCCTTGGCAGACCGTCGGAACGGATCTATTCCATTTTGACAATGCTGACTACCTCATCATCGCGGACTATTATTCCAAAGCTACATTTGTACGTCGCGTGAGTGGTCGGTGTTCGAGTGCAGCGGTAATAACTCTCACAAAACAAATCTTCAGTGAGCAAGGTATCCCCACCAAAGTCATAAGTGACAATGGGCCGCAGTACGACAGCCGTGAGTACCACAAATTCTCCCAAGACTGGGAATTTGATCACGTAACATCAAGCCCAAGGTATCCAAGGAGTAACGGTTTCATCGAGCGGATGATACAGACTGTGAAATTGACCTTGACAAAGGCAAAGCAGTCCAACATGGACCCCTACCTTGCACTCCTATGCCTCCGCACAACTCCGATAGACAGTGCTCTTCCCTCACCTGCAGAGCTACTCAATGGTCGCAAACTCAAGGACAATCTTCCGTCGAAGATTCGACACAACCGGCACGACAAAGATGACGTGTATGCCAGGTTGGCCCAGCGCCAAGACAAACAGAAGGAGTACCATGACCGTGATGGTATGCGCAAACTATCATCACTGGTACCGGGACAACACGTGACGGTTCAAGATCATCACACTGGGAAATGGACACCCGCAGTTGTCAAAGATGCTTGTCCAGAACCCAGATCATTCATTGTTCAGACACCAACTGGACAAAGCTTACGCCGTAACAGAGTGCACATTCGCAATACTGAACCAATGAGAAAGACACTCCGCTTTGCAGACCCACCAGTTGCTAGCGTACATACCCCGTCACTCAACCCACATGCCCCCAAGTCTATACTGAGGAAGACTGGGAGCAAGTCTACTGATCAGAAACAACACAGTGACAACAACAACTCTATCACTAACTTACCTGCTGTGCCTACTGAACCATACCGTACACGCAGTGGCCGCGTAGTGAAGAAACCACAAAGACTGATTGAAACATAAGCCTGTTTCAAGTAACGCTTAGAGACAACAAATTCATTTTTTTTTTAAGTTTTATTCTTTTAATGTATTTTTTTTTGTCGTTACAAGGCACAGAAAGAAGTACTAGCGTAAAAGAAAAAAGTAACTAAGTAAAGACAATTTTAGTTCACTTTGTTCAACAAAGAAACAATTTTTTATGCAGACAAATTTTAAGTTTTGTTTTTGTCATTTAGAAAATAAGAGAAAATTGTGCGAAAAGGATGTGTTACAACACCAAGTAGAAAAGTTTCCTACTTGGTTCAGCAAATTAGATGATAATTTGGCGATTAGTTCATTCCTTCGACACACAGGACAATGCATTGTATATGTATTTCCAAATTTGCTACAAAATCTAGTTCATTTAACCCTCACTTTCATTCATAGATTTTGTTCTCAAAAGGGGGGATGTAATGGGACCATGCATATTCATATAACCTTTGATCTATACCTCCCAGGGTAACTTGATTACTGTACATGGAGCGTGGAACATGAGCTACAGAACTTCACTTAATACATCGTTAGTCTTGTCATTATTCTATCATATCATATCACAGTCAGTCCATTCTTGTTTGAGAAATAATAAAATTCAGAAAATGTGTAAATAATCAAATTCAGAAAATGTGTAACCCATGATTGGTGATGAATGCCCTATGGAGTAGGTCCATGCATGTTTGGAAAATAATCAAATTCAGAAAACTGTTTAAAAAAATAATTGGTGATGAATGCCCTATGGAGTCAGTCCATGCATGTTTGGAAAATAATCAAATTCAGAAAATGTGTAGCCCATGATTGGTGATGAATGCCCTATGGAATCAGTCCATGCATGTTTAGGAAATAATCAAATTCAGAAAATGTGTCACCCATGATTAGTGATGAATGCCCTATGGAATCAGTCCATGCATGTTTGAAAAATAATCAAATTCAGAAAATGTGTAACCCATGATTGGTGATGAATGCCCTATGGAGTCAGTTTATGCATGTTTGGGAAATAATCAAATTCAGAAAATGTGTAACCCATGATTGGTGATGAATGCCCTATGGAGTAAGTCCATGCATGTTTGGAAAATAATCCAATTCAGAAAGTGTGTAAATAATCAAATTCAGAAAATGTGTAACCCATGATTGGTGATGAATGCCCTATGGAGTCAGTCCATGCATGTTTGAAAAATAATCAAATTCAGAAAATGTGTAACCCATGATTGGTGATGAATGCCCTATGGAGTAAGTCCATGCATGTTTGGAAAATAATCCAATTCAGAAAGTGTGTAAATAATCAAATTCAGAAAATGTGTAACCCATGATTGGTGATGAATGCCCTATGGAGTAAGTCCATGCATGTTTGGAAAATAATCAAATTCAGAAAATGTGTAAATAATCAAATTCAGAAAATTGTGTGACCCATGATTGGTGATGAATGCTCTATGGAGTAAGTCCATGCATGTTTGGAAAATAATCAAATTCAGAAAATGTGTAACCCATGATTTGTGATGAATGCCCTTATCATGCTCTAATTCGGAAAATGTGCCTGATGTATTTTTATTGAGCAGTCAAACTTATGCACTGTTTTTTTTGTCTTGTTGACCTGCAGTATTGATGCCACCCATGATGATTCCAGGCTTGGAGGACTAGTGAATGATGACCATGTCATTCCCTTGTGTGTCATGAAAAAAAGAGTCTTCAGTGGCATCCCTTACTTGTTTCTTTTTGCATTAAGGGACATTTCCGTTGGGCAAGAACTTACCTATGACTATGGTGACATCTGTTTGCCATGGAGGAAGAGTAATAGATGCATTTCACAAACTACACACCCAGATATTCACTGCAATCCTGAAGATAATTGTCCTGTGTCAAGCATTCCAAGCAGTCTTGTCACCAATAGCACAATGCTCACAAGCCTTAGTCCAAGCAGTCTGTCTGAGGTGCTTCCTACTGTCACCAATAGCACAATGCTCACCAGTCTTAGTCCAAGCAGTCTGTCTGAGGTGCTTCCTACTGTCGACTCTGGGTCCACTGGTAAGGTCACCAATAGCACAATGCTCGCAAGCATTTGTCCAAGCAGTCTGTCTGAGGTGCTTCCTACTGTCGACTCTGGGTCCACTAATGATGCCACCGATAGCACAATGCTCACAAGCACTCGTCCAAGCAGTCTGTCTGAGGTGCTTCCTACTGTCGACTCTGGGTCCACTGATAAGGTCACCAATAGCACAATGCTCTCAATCACTCATCGAAGCAGTCTGTCTGAGGTGCTTCCTACTGTCGACTCTGGGTCTACTGGTGATGTCACCAATAGCACAATGCTCTCAAGCATTTGTCCAAGCAGTCTGTCTGAGGTGCTTCCTACTGTCAACTCCAGGTCCACTAATGATGTCACCAATAGCACAATGCTCACAAGCACTCGTCCAAGCAGTCTGTCTCAGGTGCTTCCTACTGTCGACTCTGGGTCTACTGATGATGTCACCGATAGCACAATGCTCTTAAGTATTCGTCCAAGCAGTCTGTCTGAGGTGCTTCCTACTGTCAACTCTGGGTCTACTGATAATGTCACCAATAGCACAATGCTCTTAAGCATTCGTCCAAGCAGTCTGTCTGAGGTGCTTCCTACTGTCGACTCTGGGTCCACTGATAATGTCACCACTAGCACAATGCTGGCAAGCACTCGTCAAAGCAGTCCGTCTGAGGTGCTTCCTACTGTCAAACCTGATTCAACTAATGATGCCACCAATAGCACAATGCTTGCAAGCATTAGTCCAAGCAGTCTGTCTGAGGTGCTTCCTTCTGTCGACTCTGGTCCACTGATGATGTCACCAATAGCACAATGCTCGCTAGCCTTAGTCCAAGCAGTCTGTCTGAGGTGCTTCCTTCTGTCAACTCTGGGTCCACTGATAATGTCACCAATAGCACAATGCTCGCAAGCAATTGTCCAAGCAGTCTGTCTGAGGTGCTTCCTACTGTCAACTCTGGGTTCACTAATGTCACCAATAGCACAATGCTCGCAAGCATTGTCCAAGCAGTCTGTCTGAGGTGCTTCCTACTGTCGACTCTGGGTCCACTGATGATGTCACCAATAGCACAATGCTCGCTAGCCTTAGTCCAAGCAGTCTGTCTGAGGTGCTTCCTTCTGTCAACTCTGGGTCCACTGATAATGTCACCAATAGCACAATGCTCGCAAGCAATGTCCAAGCAGTCTGTCTGAGGTGCTTCCTACTGTCACTCTGGTCCACTGATAATGTCACCAATAGCACAATGCTCGCAAGCATTTGTCCAAGCAGTCTGTCTGAGGTGCTTCCTACTGTCGACTCTGGGTCTACCGATGATGTCACCAATAACACAATGCTCACATGCATTCTTCCAAGCAGTCTGTCTTTGGTGCTTTCTACTGTCGACTCTTGGTCTACTGGTGATGTCACCAATAGCACAATGCTCTCAAGCATTCGTCCAAGCAGTCTGTCTGAGGTGCTTCCTACTGTCGACTCTGGGTCTACTGGTGATGTCACCAATAGCACAATGCTCACAAGCCTTAGTCCAAGCAGTCTGTCTGAGGTGCGTCCTACTGTCGACTCTGGGTCCACTGATATTGCCACCAATAGGACAATGCTTACAAGCATTCGTCCAAGCAGTCTGTCTGAGGTGCTTTCTACTGTCGACTCTGGGTCTACTGGTGATGTCACCAATAGCACAATGCTCTCAAGCATTTGTCCAAGCAGTCTGTCTGAGGTGCTTCCTACCGTCGACTCTGGGTCCACTAATGATGCCACCGATAGCACAATGCTCACAAGCACTCGTCCAAGCAGTCTGTCTGAGGTGCTTCCTACTGTCAACTCTGGGTCTACTGATGATGTCAACAATAGCACAATGGTCTCAAGCATTTGTCCAAGCAGTCTGTCTGAGGTGCTTCCTACTTTCGACTCTGGGTCCACTAATGATGCCACCGATAGCACAATGCTCACGAGCACTCGTCCAAGCAGTCTGTCTGCGGTGCTTCCTACTGTCGACTCTGGGTCTACTGATGATGTCACCGATAGCACAATGCTCTTAAGTATTCGTCCAAGCAGTCTGTCTGAAGTGCTTCCTACTGTGGACTCTGAGTCAACTGATGATGCCACCAATAGCGCAATGCTAGCAAGCACTCGTCCAAGCAGTCTGTCTGAGGTGCTTCCTACTGTCACCAATAGCACAATGCTGGCAAGCATTCGTCCAAGAAGTCTGTCTGAGGTGCTTCCTACTGTCGACTCTAGGTCCACTGATAATGTCACCAATAACACAATGCTTGCAAGCATTTGTCCAAGCAGTCTGTCTGAGGTGCTTCCTACTGTCGACTCTGGGTCTACTGATGATGTCACCAATAGCACAATGCTGGCAAGCATTCGTCCAAGCAGTCTGTCTGAGGTGCTTCCTACTGTCGACTCTAGGTCCACTGATAATGTCACCAATAGCACAATGCTCACAAGCATTCGTCCAAGCAGTCTGTCTGAGGTGCTTCCTACTGTCGACTCCGGGTCTACTGATGATGCCACCAATAGCACAATGCTCTTAAGCACTCGTCCAAGCAGTCTGTCTGAGGTGTCTTGTGCCACTGATGTAACCAAATATAGCAAGCATTCCTATTCACATGTTGTCAACAGACGTGCCATGTCGTCCTGATCCTTCAGCTTTTGATATCCTGGAAGATATTTGTGGAGGATATGTGTATGGCAATCAGAAAACCGAATGTCACATAGATATGGAAAGTTTTCATTCTATCATTGATGATCGTCATTTGTTGCAGGAGCCTGTAAAACTGCCCTTCCAAAATAAAGTCATACAAGCTCATGGCAAAACTGTGCAGATGACGACTGACAATTCAGAAAGTGCAACTGAAGAGGACTCATCAGACACTTCAGAGAATAGTTCAGACTATCATGGTTCGGAGTCAGATGAATCTGAATCTGATGAGGAATCAATTGTATTTGACCAGCTAACAGATAATAGCTCACAATTCCAACCACGGCCTTGCAGAGGTAAAGCAGAGCTAGAAGCTAATGGCAAAGTGCAACCGTCTTCTGATTCATCTTCTGATGGAAGTGACTCCTCATTTGATGAAATCCACATCGAGTATTACAAACAGAAGGAGGTAGAGGGTGGTTTGATCCGAGCTTACAACAAATTCAATGCGTGTTTGTTTTGTGAAAAACTTGTAAATGATGGCGGAGTAACTATGGGTGACTTCTTAAAGCCATCTAAGTTTGATGCTGTAATTCAAGCTGTTGAGGATTTGGCAGGACAGGATGAGGGGGAAGGTGGTGATCATGAGCTACAGCGTCCATCGTTTGCCCTCAAAGCAGGATATGATTTGGCCTGGCTTGCTCGGATTAAAAGAGGAAGGGCCATACGATCCCATGACATCACATCTGAAGAGGAAGCTAATAAGTTTCTGCAGCTACATAGATCAGAATGGGGTCTTAAAGTTTCTGCCTCAGCTTGCAATACCCTTAACACTCGCAAAAGCAAGAAACCTGTGAGTTTACCTAAAACCAGTGACCTTCAGAAACTGTCCAAGTATGTTACCAGTGAGGTTAAGAAATGCAATGAAATGTTCACAACTTCTTCTACTGCCAACTACAGCTTTTTAAAGCGGATGCAGAAAGTCACACTTGTACGTCTCTTGTTGTTCAACAAACGACGGCCATTGGAGCTCTCACAGATCACCACTGACACATACATTAATCGACCAGGATGGAACAACTCAAGGGTAGAAGAGCTGTTATGCCAGATGACATCTCTTGAAAAGAAGCTGCTTGAGAGTCACGACCTCTTGAAGATGATTGGAAAACGGGGGCGAACAGTCCCTGTTATTGTTCCTCCAGACTGCAGTAAATCACTAAATGCAATTTCCAAGTTGAGGCATCTTTTCATTCCTCCATCCAACCAGTATATGTTTGCGAGAAACACACCATCCACACACATGCAGGCTGGTCATGTTCTCAAAGAAATTATCTCAGAAGTGTCTCTTGACTCACCACAAGACATCCGCACAACTAAAATGCAGAAATACACTGCAACAGTTGCACAGATTCTAAGCCTACAGCCACACCAATTAGAATGGGTTGCTAGCCATCTTGGCCATAGCGTCAACATACATAAAGACTTCTACAGGGTGCAGGACTCAACAATTGAACTGTGCAAGGTCTCCAAGTTATTGATGGCCATTGATGCTGGTGATGTGGGCCAATGGGCAGGCAAGTCTCTGGATGACATACAAGTTGAAGGTAAATAAATACACATACTTACCAATACTGTAGTGGTACCTTACTTAAGGGAGACTTTCCTATGGACCTTTACATCAGATTCCACCTTTTCTGACCCTTAACCCCAATTTTACACCATCCAACCCCAATATGTTTATGGTATTATTTTTTGGGACCAGGAGTCAGAGTTGTATTCAAGTTCCCTGCAAGACGTTTCACAAATCCACTCACAAGTCTTTCCATAAATGCCATTCACAAGAAACTATTGATGAACAATGACAAATGAATGCTTTTGAAGCGGTTCATTTGAAAAGCTAGTGATAAGACTAAAAGACTTGTGATGGACTTGTAGGGACTTGTGATCCACTTGCAGTGCCTTGAATACAAATCTGAAATCAATGTAGCCTATTTACGGCATTAAAAATCTGCCTCTAAATAGGAGCTGAGACATAAGGGTGACATTGAAATGTCAGCATATTCCATTTTGTCTCCCTAAGGTGCTAGTTATGACCATTAAGTGTCTCCTTATTAAACGGCATTTGTGGTTATAAGAAAGAACAATTAATTCAATATAGGATTAAAAGTTAGGTTGTGGTCATAGTTGCAAGATTCAGACAGATGGGGTGTTGCATGCCATGACAGTAGAGTACAGAGCAGAAGGCACACTTTTCTTGCCAATATGATCACAACCTAGAGGTCTTTATTCTGCAGCAAGACTAAGCCTTTTCACATTTGGTCTGTTTACATTTACTTAATAATGAGAATATTGGCACAATAGATGTGTAGCACTACCAGAAAAACAAGTTTTCTCATCAAAATTTTCAAAATTGTCATAATCGTCTATATTGTCTGTCTGTCTGTCTGTTTGGTTGTTTGTTTGTCTGTCCTTTCTTTGGTGTGTTTGGGGTATTTGTTGTGTGTGGGGTATTTGTTGTTATATTGGGCTTCTAGTTTTTCTTACTGGCTACCCACTTCTTCATTGGATATTGTTTTTGTAAATTATATGCAGATATTGAGATGGAAGCAACTGATGAAATTGATGACGATGGAGATGAAGATGAACAGGAAATGAACCAGGGTAGATTTAACAAATTTTTTACAAACATTAACTTTACTATTCCTGTGCAGCTCATGCAGCTACATTATGGGATATAACTAACTCATGTTGGCTAAAGACATCAAATAAATTGAAACAAGGGTGCATTGCCTGCCTTGATTCATTACCATTATAATTGGAATTGAAATTACATAATGAATTGAGAGAGCCAGTCAGTAGCCGTGTCACGCACACAGCCCTGTTTGACGTCAGTTTCTCGTCCCGAGGTCAAGCACGCATGGCCCAAAAGCGTACGCAAGATTTTACGAGATGTATTCGAGATTACAGAAAAACACAAAAAGTGCCTCAATACATGCACTGTTTGGCCAAGATGGCTAAATAAGTCAAAAAGTGGAAATCGTGTGTTTTATTTTGATAACAAAAATAACTGCTTTTGACAAATATAAAGTGTTGTTATGGCCTGTCAAACAAAATCATATTTTTTATCAACAAAATCGAGGGCCGTTAATTTTTAGGTGTACATTCGATTCTTAAAAAAGGCCAAAACAAATGTCAAGGCTTAGTACATAAAGGCAAGTATACGCTTCATTTTCATGTGAAACACGTGCAGAAGTCTTCTAATGTTTGGTCCAAATTGCCTGTTAAAAAATGAAGACTTTTGCGAGATTTCATGATTCACAATCACATGTACGCATGTAAATGAACGTAAGTAGGCCAACAGCCTGAACAGCACGTGCGAACGTGCAATGAATGACTTATGAATATTAAGCAGGCCATCTCAAGCTCGACTAATCAGTGTGCAGGCGATGCGTATGGGGTCACAAGGTCACACCGTGTTTGGGTTCCTCACTCTATGCTTTACAATGGTGACGATCTTTTCGCGTTGTGAAAAAATGAAAGTTGTTGGAAACATTAGGTGTACATAGAATTCTTTAAATACTAACGACATCACGTTCACGAGATTACTTGTAGATGAAGGTTCACTCTTTCCTTTGATTACTTTGGGAGACTTTCGTCGTTCTAAAAAAAACACCGGAAATTGCATGACCTAATTTTTAGTCGATTTGTCCGTGAAATAATATCGTCAAAATGCATGGAAATCTTTCTTTATAGAAAAAATACCTTGATGAATGTATGTAGTAGGTCTTTAACTACCCCAAAACAACTTTGTTTGTTTGGATCGGTTGTGGTTTGCCAAGAAAATTGCGAATTTTCTGAAGCCCCTTTTTACGGCCATCATTCGCTGGCCTCGCGTTGCTATCAATTGTGTAGACAAGAAAATAGAGCAGCTACGAGTGACACGCTACTGACTGGAGCTTTGAAAGATGACATAAAAATTACCTGTTACCTTCCTGTTTTCTTTGTGGAAAATTCTACGGATAACTGTTCAATGAATGTTTATAAATTCCATGCAAAATCATTTTGTTGAAATTTAATTTTCAATAAAAGTCTTCTTCTTTTTTTCTAGTCTCACTTCAAACCTGTTTCAACAAGTCATCATCACAGCCAGAGAACCAAGCCCTTCATGTGCACCTAGGTGTACTCCAAGAAGAGGTAGGTTGATATTTGCCCCCCCCCCCAACTCATTAAATTTACACCACTATGACTTCGCGCCTCTTTTTCTTTTCTTTTTTCTTCTTTTTTTTTTCTTCCTTCCTATTTTTTTTTTGGTTGCTTTTCCAGGGGGGGGGGGCAAGCGCCCCCCCCTCCTTGCCCCCCTGTGCAACGCCCATGCCTAAGTGAAATTAAATTGAATTGTTACTAAAGCAACTATAAACATTTCAGTTTAACTTACTACTTTCTTGATACATGTACATGATATCAGGCCCATTGATAGTAGGCTGCTTATGTCGTGCCCGGCAATATCTTCCTCCAGCAGTTATGCTCTACTTGTATAAGTCCACAATGTGTGCTGTCATGGAATACTGTTGTCATATTTGGGCTGGTGCTCCAGCTTGTCATTTGTCCCTGCTTGAAAAAAATTTAAAGACGTATTGCAAATCTAGTAGGACGTGACCTAGCTTCTTCCCTGGAACCTCTCAGTCGTTCTGTAGCTTCTTTGAGCTCTTAACATATGTTAATTTGGCAGGTGCTCCAGTGGACTTCCACTGGTTGTTCCACCTAAACATACATTTTGCTGCTCCACATGTTTATCTGCCCATTCTCATCCTTACACTGTTTTCCCCAAAGCGAATACTAGGAGATACTCATCCAGTTTTTCCCCTCACTTCTTGCATCCTGCTTTCAATCCACTTACGATCTGTCTCAATTAAAACGCAACATCAATAGTCGTCTTTCTACTTTTTCATTTTCCTCTTTGATTATTCCCATTCTTCCTTTTTAGTCGTCACCTTGAGTGGCCCGTCTTGGGCCTTGTGATTGGCTATCCCAAAAAAATTTCAAGAAGAGGAACCATGCATCCAGAATGTGTGATCCACCTTAGCTGGGGAAACTCAGTCCTGCATTCTTGTGGTCTTGGGTTGAATGGTCAGTCTGTCTACATCCCAACCACTGCAAGATGTAGCTGTATTACATTAAACAATATAATGTGTAACACACAGGCAAGGAACAGGGCCTGCATCCTTAACATTTGTTTAGAAACATATTTTTTTTGTGTATTCTTTAGTCGAAACTGAAACCAGATCCAGCTCACGTGAGATGCCATCCGAGTTAGCTGAAGGATCAAGACCTCTTCGTGTATCAGGAAAGGGTGGGTTCCATGATATTGTTTGCAAAACACATGTTTCTGATAAAAAAAGATTGATCTGTGAAAACTCTTTAAAAATTTAAAACGACCTGCATACAGGGCGGTTCCACAAAAAAAAGGAAACCCAATTGTAATTTATATAATATCTAATGAACATTTCCAAATAAATTATAGACCAAATGAAAGATCCATGTCTCCTCTTTCCAGTGATACCCTGATTGTGTGTCTGTGACCATGGATGACTGAGCAGTCACTGTTATTCTGTCAAGGGTCAAAACCTGCACTGGGCCAAGTTGTTGCAAACTGGCAATTGGTATTCAGGGCATGTGAACCGGCTTTTTTTAACGAAAGAAGACAACATTTTCTTGACAACAAATTATTCAATGTTGACACTGTGATTAAACCACTCTCATTGTTGAAGTTAACTCCTTTTGAACCAATGTCTTTAATGTCACTTCCACCTCTACTTTCCACACAAAGCTTTGAATGTTGTCCCATTTCGCCCACTGCCATTTCAGCCGTTGCATAACAAACCAGCCAGTCATCCATGGTCACAGACACTTGTCTATAATTTATGAGGAAAAAGTTATTTGATTTTGTACATATTCATTTACTTTTGGGTTTCCTATTTTTATACACACCCCGTATATGTTTTAATTAATCATGTTAACATGTTGAATTTAACCCAATCAATTTTGATTTAACACTTCTGAGTGATTATAAAGTGCTGTCATTGACATAACTCTGTAAGAGTTGAGTTTGATTTGAGAAGTTGTATTTACATATAACTGTAGTGATTGTAGTTTTTTATTTAAATAGGATTTATTATGGGAAATGCACCATTTCCACGTCTGAAACTGAGCCTTTCTCCCACCTTTCTAAAAAGGTGACATTATATAATTTAGCCCAGACAATAGTGTTGCCATGGGCAATACGTGTAATGTAAATATTTAATTTATGCACTGATGGTGTAATTTATAACATCTTTCTTTTTATTATCATGATTGCATTTGAAAAAGACTTCTACATTTGTAATATAGGATGGTTGCTAAAATTGACTGCGTACATGTACATTGTACATTTATCATGTGGAATAATTTGTTTATAAAAATATTTATGTTTATTTACAAATATTTCTATTTAGGAGACAAATTTCCTTGGTCCAAACAAGAGACATCCTGCATCTGGGCACAAATGAGAGAACTCATCTTGAAAGAAAAGGTACCAGGGAAGAAGGAATGTCAAGCTTGTATCACAGCTTCAGTTCCCATATTGGACAAAAGAACCTGGCAGTGCGTAAGTATAAGGTCTATAATATAATAAACGCGGTCAGGAGAAAAAGCACAAGATAAAGGCTACTGCAGTACAAAGTACTACAGTGCTTTGTATTGGTACTGTGTGTTAAGTACCACACGAAACAGTAACGTACATGTAGCTTGAAGAGGGCTCTAAAGTCTTTTATTTTTTTTTCTGCACTTTTTTTTCCAATAGTCAAAGAATCCTCAAGGGAGTAATCATGGCAGTGGGAAAACCTCCATTAAAATGTTGTCAAAAGTCTTTTTAGTTGATGCTCCTTTTGTATGAAACCTGAGCGTGACGACACTTGTACAAACAAAAAGTAGGCCTGTATATTTAATACAGCGTGTGTCCCAGAAAGCCTGCAGCTTTTTTGACGAGGCTCTAGCATCGGTGCGGAAAAAGTACCACTATTATTTTTATACCATTTTAAGGCTTGGAACCTGAACTTTATCGCCGCTGAGTATTGCCTTGATGTTTAAAATAGTTTTCAAATAAGTTGTGTTCAAAATGTAAAGGCATGTGGAAAAAAAAATCAACAGATTTCACGGACTATTTAAGTCAAGATTTTATTAAAGAATCTTAAATCTACCTCACTTTGATTGATAGTCATGCACACGCAGACATGAACTGAGAATTCCTTTCAAAAAATGTACAGACCTACCGGTATATAGTTGTTAATATGACAAATTTTTTTTTCAATTTTAATGGAAGGGTATCAAAATAAAATGATATTTTTTACCATTAAATATTAGGCAAGAGACTTGTGATCTGTTTTCAACTTTCATAAGGACTCTGGCTATTAGAAAGTGTGTGTAGGAAAAAAATATTGAATTTGACCTGAGAGCCTCTTCTTAATAACCCATGAAATACATGTACATGCACCACATTTTCCTGCATAATCTTTAAAGTATTTGTGTTTCAATTAAACAACAGTGATTGGGTATTATCGATCGTTGGAGTTGAAAGTAATAATCGATTGTTGGAGTTGAAAGTAATTAATGTTAAAGTTGATGTTTGAGAATGTTTTTGATGAAAAACTGGGGGATTTGCAAATCAAACCAATGTATTGTAATTAATGGATTTTTAACCAAAACATTCTATCAAGGGAGAGCCTATTTTCATAAAAAAGACAAACATTCACTTTCAGTCACATTATATTCACATTAAATTCTAATAATTTCAAGCTGAAAGGTTGGAGTAATTTTTTTTATGTTGATTTTGTCCTCAAGTTGTAGGGCGGCAAAGTTATGAAGCTTCAGTTGATATATGTTGTTTTTTTTCAAAGGAATTTTCTTACTAATTGTATGTTTTCGAATAATGCTTGTTTATGAAAATCACTTGACCCCAACTCATTGTTAGTCACCACTCTCGACAAATGCATTAAGGTAGAGTACTGCCATTGGTGACTGGTGGAAATACAACTCTCAACTTTCAATGTAATTGTGAAATATGCAAATCAAAGGTTTATCGCCATCAAGGAAAGTATCAGGACTATTCGAGTGCTCATGCTAAAAATTTAATAACAGTTATTGGGCTTTGTCGATTGTTAGAGTGGTTATTGTAATAGTTGATGTTTGAGAACGTTTTTGACAAAAAAAACTTGGATGGTTTGCAATCAAACAAATGTATTGTAATAATATGGATTTTTCATCAAAACATTCTTTATATGGAGAGCCTGTTTTCAGGGGAGGAAATAAGACAAACAATAACTTCTATGAATTCAGTCACATTATATTCACAGTAAATTCTAATAATTTCAAATGGATAGGTTGGAGTAATTTTTTCTTATGTTGATTTTGTCCTCAAGTGGTAGGGCAGCAAAGTTATGGAGCTTCAGTTGATATATGTGTGTTTTTTATCAAAGGAATTTTTTACTAATTGTATGTTTTCGAATAATGCTTGTTTATGAAAATCACTTGACCCCAACTCATTGTTAGTCACCACTCTCGACAAATGCATTAAAGGTAGAGTACTGCCTTTGGTGACTGGTGGAAATACATCTCTCAACTGTCAATGTAATTGTGAAATGCAAATCAAAGGTTTATCGCCATATCAGGACTATTTGAGCGTACCGGTAGAGTACAGTCATTAGTTGCTGGTGTAAAATGTGATGTGAAATGCGAATCAAAGTTTTATTGTCATCCAGTAAAGTACCAGGACTATTTGAGTGTTCATGTTTAAATTTAATAAAAGTTATTGGGTTTCGATTGTTAAAGTGGTTATTGTAATAGTTGATGTTTGAGAACATTTTTGACAAAAAACTCTGGGGTTTCGATTAAAAATATTTTATCCAGGGAGAATCTATTTGAAAACAAATCACATACGGTACATAAAGTCAGTCATTATAATATATATTCACAGCAAAATTTCAACAATTCCAAAAAGTGGAAGTGATTTTTGTCTGTTGAATGGTCGATTTTACAGACTTGTATGTACTTTTCTGTAAGTTGAAGGGCGGCAAAGTGTTATTTGCAGCATTTTACCTCAAGACACAGTCTTTTCTCTAGTACGTGAGTTAAGGCCCCTGGAAAATTCTGCTTCAAAATGACATATTTTGGGGGGATCTTTATGTACATTTGTGTAGTGTCTGCATGTAGTCAAGGGTAAAAGGTAGTTATGTATGGGTTTTGATGGGTTTTTTTTGGTTTTATTTTGGAGGGGGATAAAAACAATTTTTCCTGACAAAAATAATGTCCGGGTCTTCAAAAAAGGGTACATAGGTAACATAAGCCGATGTTGTTTTTGGAAAAAATGTTGCAACCTGCACTTCAGCAGTTGTGTACAAGTCTATAATCAAAGAAAACTGTCCAAATATTTCCTTAAAAAAATTGGAAAGTCCCGGATTCATGTCTTATCATCATTTTTTTGCAATAACTGACCTTCATTGAGATGATATATGAAGAAAAATTGGCGTCAGGCTGCAACATATTATTTCCTTGTTTTTTTTGGGGGGGGGGTCCTAAATATAACATGTATACGGCATTATATTTCAGGAGCCGGATTTTAAGTAATGAGGCAAGTAGTTGTATTGTTTTGCACAGAAGATGTGATCTTTGGAGACTGGACCCAATATTATGTGATTATCGCAAACGAAAATGTTTTTTTTTTTTTTTAGGATTTGTAAGGATTTGAAATCGGGACAGGTCACAACTGCTCTTGCTGT
>NW_024037052.1:9099152-9163243 GCF_015706575.1 Patiria miniata | reverse complement strand
AATAAACTCTTAGACTTCAACACCAGAGACAGGGCCCACACTACATCAAACAAAACAACACGGTTGTCCTGCCCCAGATCTGAAAAGAGGACGTGATCCAACTTTTCAGACCCGAGTTCAAGAGGGGGGTCAAATTTACAACTAAAACTTTTAAATCGACGAAAGCTGCCGTCATCTTCTTCACCAGCGACCCTCATCTTCTTCTCATGGACCGCACAGGACACACGGACAAAAAGACAGAAAAAAAGACTGCCAAATATAGGCAGCACTATGTTAATATCAGTCACAAATGTACATCTTTCAAAATTACACATACATAATAACACATACACATGCAAAGAAAGAGTTCACTTCCAGCCAGACGCGATGCTATGATTTCGTTATGCTTTTCATGCTGCGCCCACTCAATTTCCACTTGTTGGAGACAATAAAGCTCCCAAAATATCAGAATTTTCAGTCGCACAATTTCAGACATTTTGCGCAAGTGTTCCAAATGGCAAGATCGCGGGTTTCGGAAATAAACTCTTAGACTTCAACACAGAGACAAGGGCCCACACTACATCAAACAAAACAACACGGTTGTCCTGCCCCCAGATCTGAAAAGAGGACAGTGATCCAACTTTTCAGACCCGAGTTCAAGAGGGGGTAAAATTTACAACTACTTAACTTTTAAATCGACGAAAGCTGCCCGTCATCTTCTTCACCAGCGACCCTCATCTTCTTCCTCATGGACCTGCACAGGACACACGGACAAAAAGACAGAAAAAAAAGACTGCCAAATATAGGCAGCACTATGTTAATATCAGTCACAAATGTACATCTTTCAAAATTCAACACATACATAAATAACACATACACATGCAAAGAAAGAGTTCACTTCCAGCCAGACGCGATGCTATGATTTCGTTATATTTTCATGCTGCGCCCACTCAATTTCCACTTGTTGGAGACAATAAAGCTCCCAAAATATCAGAATTTTCAGTCGCACAATTTCAGACATTTTGCGCAAGTGTTCCAAATGGCAAGATCGCGGGTTTCGGAAATAAACTCTTAGACTTCAACACAGAGACAAGGGCCCACACTACATCAAACAAAACAACACGGTTGTCCTGCCCCCAGATCTGAAAAGAGGACAGTGATCCAACTTTTCAGACCGAGTTCAAGAGGGGGTAAAATTTTACAACTACTTAACTTTTAAATCGACGAAAGCTGCCCGTCATCTTCTTCACCAGCGACCTCATCTTCTTCCTCATGGACCTGCACAGGACACACGGACAAAAAAGACAGAAAAAAAAGACTGCCAAATATAGGCAGCACTATGTTAATATCAGTCACAAATGTACATCTTTCAAAATTCAACACATACATAAATAAACACATACACATGCAAAGAAAAGAGTTCACTTCCAGCCAGACGCGATGCTATGATTTCGTTATGTTTCATGCTGCGCCCACTCAATTTCCACTTGTTGGAGACAATAAAGCTCCCAAAATATCAGAATTTTCAGTCGCACAATTTCAGACATTTTGCGCAAGTGTTCCAAATGGCAAGATCGCGGGTTTCGGAAATAAACTCTTAGACTTCAACACAGAGACAAGGGCCCACACTACATCAAACAAAACAAAACGGTTGTCCTGCCCCCAGATCTGAAAAGAGGACAGTGATCCACTTTTCAGACCCGAGTTCAAGAGGGGGTAAAATTTACAACTACTTAACTTTTAAATCGACGAAAGCTGCCCGTCATCTTCTTCACCAGCGACCCTCATCTTCTTCCTCATGGACCTGCACAGGACACACGGACAAAAAGACAAAAAAAAAAGACTGCCAAATATAGGCAGCACTATGTTAATATCAGTCACAAATGTACATCTTTCAAAATTCAACACATACATAAATAACACATACACATGCAAAGAAAGAGTTCACTTCCAGCCAGACGCGATGCTATGATTTCGTTATGCTTTTCATGCTGCGCCCACTCAATTTCCACTTGTTGGAGACAATAAAGCTCCCAAAATATCAGAATTTTCAGTCGCACAATTTCAGACATTTTGCGCAAGTGTTCCAAATGGCAAGATCGCGGGTTTCGGAAATAAACTCTTAGACTTCAACACAGAGACAAGGGCCCACACTACATCAAACAAAACAACACGGTTGTCCTGCCCCCAGATCTGAAAAGAGGACAGTGATCCAACTTTTCAGACCCGAGTTCAAGAGGGGGTAAAATTTACAACTACTTAACTTTTAAATCGACGAAAGCTGCCCGTCATCTTCTTCACCAGCGACCCTCCTCTTCTCTCCTCATGGACCTGCACAGGACACAGGACAAAAAGACAGAAAAAAAGACTGCCAAATATAGGCAGCACTATGTTAATATCAGTCACAAATGTACATCTTTCAAAATTCAACACATACATAAATAACACATACACATGCAAAGAAAGAGTTCACTTCCAGCCAGACGCGATGCTATGATTTCGTTATGCTTTTCATGCTGCGCCCACTCAATTTCCACTTGTTGGAGACAATAAAGCTCCCAAAATATCAGAATTTTCAGTCGCACAATTTCAGACATTTTGCGCAAGTGTTCCAAATGGCAAGATCGCGGGTTTCGGAAATAAACTCTTAGACTTCAACACAGAGACAAGGGCCCACACTACATCAAACAAAACAACACGGTTGTCCTGCCCCCAGATCTGAAAAGAGGACAGTGATCCAACTTTTCAGACCCGAGTTCAAGAGGGGGTAAAATTTACAACTACTTAACTTTTAAATCGACGAAAGCTGCCCGTCATCTTCTTCACCAGCGACCCTCATCTTCTTCCTCATGGACCTGCACAGGACACACGGACAAAAAGACAGAAAAAAAAGACTGCCAAATATAGGCAGCACTATGTTAATATCAGTCACAAATGTACATCTTTCAAAATTCAACACATACATAAATAACACATACACATGCAAAGAAAGAGTTCACTTCCAGCCAGACGCGATGCTATGATTTCGTTATGCTTTTCATGCTGCGCCCACTCAATTTCCACTTGTTGGAGACAATAAAGCTCCCAAAATATCAGAATTTCAGTCGCACAATTTCAGACATTTTGCGCAAGTGTTCCAAATGGCAAGATCGCGGGTTTCGGAAATAAACTCTTAGACTTCAACACAGAGACAAGGGCCCACACTACATCAAACAAAACAACACGTTGTCCTGCCCCCAGATCTGAAAAGAGGACAGTGATCCAACTTTTCAGACCCGAGTTCAAGAGGGGGTAAAATTTACAACTACTTAACTTTTAAATCGACGAAAGCTGCCCGTCATCTTCTTCACCAGCGACCCTCATCTTCTTCCTCATGGACCTGCACAGGACACACGGACAAAAAGACAGAAAAAAAAGACTGCCAAATATAGGCAGCACTATGTTAATATCAGTCACAAATGTACATCTTTCAAAATTCAACACATACATAAATAACACATACACATGCAAAGAAAGAGTTCACTTCCAGCCAGACGCGATGCTATGATTTCGTTATGCTTTTCATGCTGCGCCCACTCAATTCCACTTGTTGGAGACAATAAAGCTCCCAAAATATCAGAATTTTCAGTCGCACAATTTCAGACATTTTGCGCAAGTGTTCCAAATGGCAAGATCGCGGGTTTCGGAAATAAACTCTTAGACTTCAACACAGAGACAAGGGCCCACACTACATCAAACAAAACAACACGGTTGTCCTGCCCCCAGATCTGAAAGAGGACAGTGATCCAACTTTTCAGACCCGAGTTCAAGAGGGGGTAAAATTTACAACTACTTAACTTTTAAATCGACGAAAGCTGCCCGTCATCTTCTTCACCAGCGACCCTCATCTTCTTCCTCATGGACCTGCACAGGACACACGGACAAAAAGACAAAAAAAAGACTGCCAAATATAGGCAGCACTATGTTAATATCAGTCACAAATGTACATCTTTCAAAATTCAACACATACATAAATAACACATACACATGCAAAGAAAGAGTTCACTTCCAGCCAGACGCGATGCTATGATTTCGTTATGCTTTTCATGCTGCGCCCACTCAATTTCCACTTGTTGGAGACAATAAAGCTCCCAAAATATCAGAATTTTCAGTCGCACAATTTCAGACATTTTGCGCAAGTGTTCCAAATGGCAAGATCGCGGGTTTCGGAAATAAACTCTTAGACTTCAACACAGAGACAAGGGCCCACACTACATCAACAAAACAACAGGGTTGTCCTGCCCCCAGATCTGAAAAGAGGACAGTGATCCAACTTTTCAGACCCGAGTTCAAGAGGGGTAAAATTTACAACTACTTAACTTTTAAATCGACGAAAGCTGCCCGTCATCTTCTTCACCAGCGACCTCATCTTCTTCCTCATGGACCTGCACAGGACACACGGACAAAAAGACAGAAAAAAAAAGACTGCCAAATATAGGCAGCACTATGTTAATATCAGTCACAAATGTACATCTTTCAAAATTCAACACATACATAAATAACACATACACATGCAAAGAAAGAGTTCACTTCCAGCCAGACGCGATGCTATGATTTCGTTATGCTTTTCATGCTGCGCCCACTCAATTTCCACTTGTTGGAGACAATAAAGCTCCCAAAATATCAGAATTTTCAGTCGCACAATTTCAGACATTTTGCGCAAGTGTTCCAAATGGCAAGATCGCGGGTTTCGGAAATAAACTCTTAGACTTCAACACAGAGACAAGGGCCCACACTACATCAAACAAAACAACACGGTTGTCCTGCCCCCAGATCTGAAAAGAGGACAGTGATCCAACTTTTCAGACCCGAGTTCAAGAGGGGGTAAAATTACAACTACTTAACTTTTAAATCGACGAAAGCTGCCCGTCATCTTCTTCACCAGCGACCTCATCTTCTTCCTCATGGACCTGCACAGGACACACGGACAAAAGACAGAAAAAAAAGACTGCCAAATATAGCAGCAGCACTATGTTAATATCAGTCACAAATGTACATCTTTCAAAATTCAACACATACATAAATAACACATACACATGCAAAGAAAGAGTTCACTTCCAGCCAGACGCGATGCTATGATTTCGTTATGCTTTTCATGCTGCGCCAACTCAATTTCCACTTGTTGGAGACAATAAAGCTCCCAAAATATCAGAATTTCAGTCGCACAATTTCAGACATTTTGCGCAAGTGTTCCAAATGGCAAGATCGCGGGTTTCGGAAATAAACTCTTAGACTTCAACACAGAGACAAGGGCCACACTACATCAAAAAAACAACACGGTTGTCCTGCCCCCAGATCTGAAAAGAGGACAGTGATCCAACTTTTCAGACCCGAGTTCAAGAGGGGGTAAATTTACAACTACTTAACTTTTAAATCGACGAAAGCTGCCCGTCATCTTCTTCACCAGCGACCCTCATCTTCTTCCTCATGGACCTGCACAGGACACACGGACAAAAAGACAGAAAAAAAAGACTGCCAAATATAGGCAGCACTATGTTAATATCAGTCACAAATGTACATCTTTCAAAATTCAACACATACATAAATAACACATACACATGCAAAGAAAGAGTTCACTTCCAGCCAGACGCGATGCTATGATTTCGTTATGCTTTTCATTGCGCCCACTCAATTTCCACTTGTTGGAGACAATAAAGCTCCCAAAATATCAGAATTTTCAGTCGCACAATTTCAGACATTTTGCGCAAGTGTTCCAAATGGCAAGATCGCGGGTTTCGGAAATAAACTCTTAGACTTCAACACAGAGACAAGGGCCCACACTACATCAAACAAAACAACACGGTTGTCCTGCCCCCAGATCTGAAAAGAGGACAGTGATCCAACTTTTCAGACCCGAGTTCAAGAGGGGGTAAAATTTACAACTACTTAACTTTTAAATCGACGAAAGCTGCCCGTCATCTTCTTCACCAGCGACCCTCATCTTCTTCCTCATGGACCTGCACAGGACACACGGACAAAAAGACAGAAAAAAAAGACTGCCAAATATAGGCAGCACTATGTTAATATCAGTCACAAATGTACATCTTTCAAAATTCAACACATACATAAATAACACATACACATGCAAAGAAAGAGTTCACTTCCAGCCAGACGCGATGCTATGATTTCGTTATGCTTTTCATGCTGCGCCCACTCAATTTCACTTGTTGGAGACAATAAAGCTCCCAAAATATCAGAATTTTCAGTCGCACAATTTCAGACATTTTGCGCAAGTGTTCCAAATGGCAAGATCGCGGGTTTCGGAAATAAACTCTTAGACTTCAACACAGAGACAAGGCCCACACTACATCAAACAAAACAACACGGTTGTCCTGCCCCCAGATCTGAAAAGAGGACAGTGATCCAACTTTTCAGACCCGAGTTCAAGAGGGGGTAAAATTTACAACTACTTAACTTTTAAATCGACGAAAGCTGCCCGTCATCTTCTTCACCAGCGACCCTCATCTTCTTTCTCATGGACCTGCACAGGACACACGGACAAAAAGACAGAAAAAAAAGACTGCCAAATATAGGCAGCACTATGTTAATATCAGTCACAAATGTACATCTTTCAAAATTCAACACATACATAAATAACACATACACATGCAAAGAAAGAGTTCACTTCCAGCCAGACGCGATGCTATGATTTCGTTATGCTTTTCATGCTGCGCCCACTCAATTTCCACTTGTTGGAGACAATAAAGCTCCCAAAATATCAGAATTTTCAGTCGCACAATTTCAGACATTTTGCGCAAGTGTTCCAAATGGCAAGATCGCGGGTTTCGGAAATAAACTCTTAGACTTCAACACAGAGACAAGGGCCCACACTACATCAAACAAAACAACACGGTTGTCCTGCCCCCAGATCTGAAAAGAGGACAGTGATCCAACTTTTCAGACCCGAGTTCAAGAGGGGGTAACATTTACAACTACTTAACTTTTAAATCGACGAAAGCTGCCCGTCATCTTCTTCACCAGCGACCCTCATCTTCTTCCTCATGGACCTGCACAGGACACACGGACAAAAAGACAGAAAAAAAGACTGCCAAATATAGGCAGCACTATGTTAATATCAGTCACAAATGTACATCTTTCAAAATTCAACACATACATAAATAACACATACACATGCAAAGAAAGAGTTCACTTCCAGCCAGACGCGATGCTATGATTTCGTTATGCTTTTCATGCTGCGCCCACTCAATTTCCACTTGTTGGAGACAATAAAGCTCCCAAAATATCAGAATTTTCAGTCGCACAATTTCAGACATTTTGCGCAAGTGTTCCAAATGGCAAGATCGCGGGTTTCGGAAATAAACTCTTAGACTTCAACACAGAGACAAGGGCCCACACTACATCAAACAAAACAACACGGTTGTCCTGCCCCCAGATCTGAAAAGAGGACAGTGATCCAACTTTTCAGACCCGAGTTCAAGAGGGGGTCAAAATTTACAACTACTTAACTTTTAAATCGACGAAAGCTGCCCGTCATCTTCTTCACCAGCGACCCTCATCTTCTTCCTCATGGACCTGCACAGGACACACGGACAAAAAGACAGAAAAAAAAGACTGCCAAATATAGGCAGCACTATGTTAATATCAGTCACAAATGTACATCTTTCAAAATTCAACACATACATAAATAACACATACACATGCAAAGAAAGAGTTCACTTCCAGCCAGACGCGATGCTATGATTTCGTTATGCTTTTCATGCTGCGCCCACTCAATTTCCACTTGTTGGAGACAATAAAGCTCCCAAAATATCAGAATTTCAGTCGCACAATTTCAGACATTTTGCGCAAGTGTTCCAAATGGCAAGATCGCGGGTTTCGGAAATAAACTCTTAGACTTCAACACAGAGACAAGGGCCCACACTACATCAAACAAAACAACACGGTTGTCCTGCCCCCAGATCTGAAAAGAGGACAGTGATCCAACTTTTCAGACCCGAGTTCAAGAGGGGTAAAATTTACAACTACTTAACTTTTAAATCGACGAAAGCTGCCCGTCATCTTCTTCACCAGCGACCCTCATCTTCTTCCTCATGGACCTGCACAGGACACACGGACAAAAAGACAGAAAAAAAAGACTGCCAAATATAGGCAGCACTATGTTAATATCAGTCACAAATGTACATCTTTCAAAATTCAACACATACATAAATAACACATACACATGCAAAGAAAGAGTTCACTTCCAGCCAGACGCGATGCTATGATTTTGTTATGCTTTTCATGCTGCGCCCACTCAATTTCCACTTGTTGGAGACAATAAAGCTCCCAAAATATCAGAATTTTCAGTCGCACAATTTCAGACATTTTGCACAAGTGTTCCAAATGGCAAGATCGCGGGTTTCGGAAATAAACTCTTAGACTTCAACACAGAGACAAGGGCCCACACTACATCAAACAAAACAACACGGTTGTCCTGCCCCCAGATCTGAAAAGAGGACAGTGATCCAACTTTTCAGACCCGAGTTCAAGAGGGGGTAAAATTTACAACTACTTAACTTTTAAATCGACGAAAGCTGCCCGTCATCTTCTTCACCAGCGACCCTCATCTTCTTTCTCATGGACCTGCACAGGACACACGGACAAAAAGACAGAAAAAAAAGACTGCCAAATATAGGCAGCACTATGTTAATATCAGTCACAAATGTACATCTTTCAAAATTCAACACATACATAAATAACACATACACATGCAAAGAAAGAGTTCACTTCCAGCCAGACGCGATGCTATGATTTCGTTATGCTTTTCATGCTGCGCCCACTCAATTTCCACTTGTTGGAGACAATAAAGCTCCCAAAATATCAGAATTTTCAGTCGCACAATTTCAGACATTTTGCACAAGTGTTCCAAATGGCAAGATCGCGGGTTTCGGAAATAAACTCTTAGACTTCAACACAGAGACAAGGGCCCACACTACATCAAACAAAACAACACGGTTGTCCTGCCCCCAGATCTGAAAAGAGGACAGTGATCCAACTTTTCAGACCCGAGTTCAAGAGGGGGTAACATTTACAACTACTTAACTTTTAAATCGACGAAAGCTGCCCGTCATCTTCTTCACCAGCGACCCTCATCTTCTTCCTCATGGACCTGCACAGGACACACGGACAAAAAGACAGAAAAAAAGACTGCCAAATATAGGCAGCACTATGTTAATATCAGTCACAAATGTACATCTTTCAAAATTCAACACATACATAAATAACACATACACATGCAAAGAAAGAGTTCACTTCCAGCCAGACGCGATGCTATGATTTCGTTATGCTTTTCATGCTGCGCCCACTCAATTTCCACTTGTTGGAGACAATAAAGCTCCCAAAATATCAGAATTTTCAGTCGCACAATTTCAGACATTTTGCGCAAGTGTTCCAAATGGCAAGATCGCGGGTTTCGGAAATAAACTCTTAGACTTCAACACAGAGACAAGGGCCCACACTACATCAAACAAAACAACACGGTTGTCCTGCCCCCAGATCTGAAAAGAGGACAGTGATCCAACTTTTCAGACCCGAGTTCAAGAGGGGGTAAAATTTACAACTACTTAACTTTTAAATCGACGAAAGCTGCCCGTCATCTTCTTCACCAGCGACCCTCATCTTCTTCCTCATGGACCTGCACAGGACACACGGACAAAAAGACAGAAAAAAAAGACTGCCAAATATAGGCAGCACTATGTTAATATCAGTCACAAATGTACATCTTTCAAAATTCAACACATACATAAATAACACATACACATGCAAAGAAAGAGTTCACTTCCAGCCAGACGCGATGCCATGATTTCGTTATGCTTTTCATGCTGCGCCCACTCAATTTCCACTTGTTGGAGACAATAAAGCTCCCAAAATATCAGAATTTTCAGTCGCACAATTTCAGACATTTTGCGCAAGTGTTCCAAATGGCAAGATCGCGGGTTTCGGAAATAAACTCTTAGACTTCAACACAGAGACAAGGGCCCACACTACATCAAACAAAACAACACGGTTGTCCTGCCCCCAGATCTGAAAAGAGGACAGTGATCCAACTTTTCAGACCCGAGTTCAAGAGGGGGTAAAATTTACAACTACTTAACTTTTAAATCGACGAAAGCTGTCCACTAGAGCCCATCACATTGACAGGAGACGCTCCATTGCAAAATAGAGCACTTTCAAGGTCCAATTTCGTCAAATTGTTATAGAAATACAAGCTCTCAGTCGTGTGCCCGGCTTCCACCATGCTTGTTTACAAATCCTCAAGTTTATGACCAACAAGTTTCTTTAAAACTAGAGAATTTGAGGGCATGCAAATCGTGATTTGCCTGGCGTAGGCAATTTTTGGTCCAATTACCGGCTTGCAACATGATACATTTATGTAACAAGGGGTTTCAAACCAGAAGACCAGAGTTAACAGAAAAAGTTCTCCATGACAAGAAAGAGCAATTCAGTGTCAAAATTATTCGTTAATTATCGCTGCGTCGACGCTTTGACACCGTTATCATGGGCACTGGAAACAATTAAATGTAGTATCCTGACGTTACTCCTATGGTTATGTACAAAGTCTATATGGAGTGATGAGTGCATTAAATTCGAACTGTTTCTCTGTCCCAAATTCATGTCTTTTGTTACAATGACTGAACTTAATTGAGATGATGCTAAAACAAAAATAAAAAACACGAAAGACCGGGCCAGCCATCCCCAAAAATTTAAATATGACCCAACTTTGTCGGGGAAAGAATGTTGCAACCTGACGCTATTTGGCAGTTGTGTACAAAGTCTATGGAGAGTCAAGACAATTTTATAAGTATTTCCTAACAAAATTGGATTTTTTTTTACAGTCCCAGATTCATGTCTTATCATCATTTTTGCAATGACTGACCTTCATTGAGACGATATATGAACAAAAAAACAGCGTCAGGTTGCAGCATTCTTTCCCTTGTCGGTCCAGCTTGAACATAATCCATACTGCAAATAGCCCATAATGTACGTAGTCTGCTGGTTTTTATTTTTTTTCGAGAAAACACGGTAAACGTACGTTTTATGGTAATAACCACTGCAGCGATCAAAAGTATACCAATCCGAGTTTGGACGCAAATGTAATTATGCTCGTAAACTACAAAAATCAAACAAAGTAACTTTGCAGTTCCATCCCCTCCCCGCTATAATGTTGGGGATAAAGGAAATTATCTGGTACCTTCCCATATTCGTACAAAAAAATGAAATTAAACGAAATAGAAACAAGAACAAATTTTACGTTTTTTTTCTTTTTAAAATGAAATTTCAGGACCACTTTCAAGAATGTGTTCCATTGTACCTCTTCATTCTTTGAAAAAGTAACCCGAAACCAAAAAAGAAAGGTGATCGGAGATCAAACCGATTACAGGTCACGTATCTGTGAACAGACACACACATGAAACTGCTACAATTATTTGGACAGCACAAAAATGGTGGTTTTAGGTTTTCTGAAGTTCAGTATGGATATGACGCGTCATTGACCCCCCCCCCCCCCCCCCACCACCACCACGACAGCATGTCAAGGCAAGGCAAAAGCCACGGTCCGCTACCGGTAAAAGTAATTTTCTTGTCATCAGTTCATGTTTCTAACCCTATTCCTAAATCCACAAAACTCCTCTTTGCATAATTAAGGATTTTGCAGGATTGATGGAGACAAAAATGTGTTGCTTATTTTGAAGGATACACTTTGTCAAGGACGTCTTGAGCCGGACCTTGTATTGTTTGTGCTCAGCCGTACATACATTTCGACCCAGACATAAGAATTTGCAGGATTCATTGAAGCAGTGGTCACCCCTCAAAAGGGCCACATTCAAGAATGAACAGATGATGTTGGAGGATTGAGGCTGCTAGGTTGTTTCATGGAGCTTTTATAGCTCCATGGGTGTTTTTACATGGAGGCGGAGGATTTTTGCCCTTGCTCTTTTTGAATGATTTTCCTTTGGAAAATCGATGGTGCTTTCACTTTTGAATGAGACATCAAACGCAAAAAGTAAAGAATGTTGCATCTTCACGTCACTTTTTCTTTCATCGTACATTACTGAAATGACTGAAGGTCAGTCATTGCAAAAATGTTGAAAGGACATGAATCTGATACTGAGAAACATTGTTAATTCTATAAAAATTACTTTGAAAATGCACTCAACTTTCCACAGATTTCGTTTCAACCAAAGAAGTGGCATCGCGATTCTCCATTCTTTCCCAAAGGAAAGAATGTTGCATCCTGACGCCACTTTTTTTTTTCAATCAAATTTTTTGATTGAGAAGACATGAAACTCAGACTGAAAAAAAAATCCGATTTTGTTGAAAAGTGTTCTCTGAAACTGAACGCAACTTTCCAAAGACGTTGTATACAACCAAACACGTAGGCCTACTTTCTTGGCCGAGCGATTTTTTGACTCTAATTACACTAACTTTTAATACTTACATAAAGCTTTAATTTTTGGGGACTGTTTTTTTTTTTTTTTTTTTTCATATACTAAATGTGCGTCGGTGATGTTAGAAGTTATATATCCTTCATACACCATTCACTATGAGGACTCCGATGACCGTGAAATCCTTCCAAGAGGTCCAAGGGATAAATACATGTGTTGATGATCGACTTCATATTCAAATCCAAGATGGCGTTTGCCGCTTTTTCGTGTAACGTTCGCCTCAGGCCGTTTGTCAAACAAATAAATCAACAAAAGCAATAGGCCGAAAACTCACCATTACGATCCAACATCTAACGGGTTAGAATGAAAGAGAGAAGTAATATTTATATCCAAATGAAGATAAAAATACTTGCATGCAACCGAATGGCGGTAAAACTCGGGGTAGGTCTCGGCAGGAAACGCTATCCGGCATCAAAGAAAGTGCACTTGCTTATTATTCATAGTATCACCAGTACACGTGTGTAGTCACGCAGTTGACATACCGTGTATTGTGCTAAGCGAACAATACACAAAAAGAAACAAAACAAGACATGACTGCTTTAAACATCTGCAAGTGGAGATCTCGCCCAACGTAGACAATCAGTAGGCCTATGCACGGCCGAAACAGCTGAGCATTCCAGTCCACCCTCCTTAGCCGCTGGGTCGAGAATATTCGTCATTTCAGATCAAATTCGTCTAAAATAAGATGTTGCCCAATGGCATCATTCAGAGATCGAATTCGCCTCATATAATTTAAGTCAATTAGAGGAATTCGAGTTCTGAATAACATGGTTTGGCAATTAGACGAGACGAAATTCAATACTCCCGGGGACGAAAACGTGCTCATTGTTTGAATTTGTTTTAAAATGACCAAATTGCTCTTGATAAAAGCACATGTTCCTCCATGATAAAAGCGTGTGAAAACTTTTGTGGACGAAATATTAAAGTTGTTGAATTTGAATAAAAATGTTTCAAAATAGCCTGGAAAACCTACATTCGTCCAACAACATCGATTAAGCGCATGCACTTCCAATGTTTAATTTCGTCCGTCAGCAAATTCAGTTCAAATAAAAGAAGCAAATGCAAACAATGAGCACACGTTTTCGTCCCGGAGTATTCATTTATTCAGAAATGAATTTCGTTGAATTAATTTATATAGACAAATTCACTGAATGCTTAAAATCGGGAGGTTAGACAAAAATTATCTGTAATGACGCATACTCTCGACCCGGTGATTAAAGAGGGTGACCAAACTTTAAAACTGAGTTTTGTTAAAAGCGTGTGAAAATTGAATAATAATATTTTGATTGGCGGGGGGGGGGGGGTACTTGAAAAGGGTACTTGCGCATCTGTGCTGAAATGTGACACGTTTTCTCTCTCCGGACACTTGGCCTCCGCAAATCAAAGGGGGCGGGGGCTGGGGGCTGGTACCATCTGTCGACGCTCAAAACCGAAGAGTAAACGCACTAACAGACAATATACATGGCGCTATTCAGGGCGAAAAAAGGCACACGTAAAGGTCGCTGTCACGAAAAGGGCACCATTTGTTTTTAAAAGGCACTTTTTCAGAAAAAGGAAAATGTTAACAAAAAAGGGCACTCTTTATTTTAAATTTCACGGCATGGACCCTGATGTCTCTGTGCATCAGTTATGGCTGTGTTCATTTTTTTATGTAGGGTTTAAAACAATGTTGGGTTTTAAAAACCCTTCAAGACCTGTTAAAATGTCAAGCTTTTTTCCCTCCATAGGCCTATCTGCCTGATGTTCCTTCCTTCCAGAAATTGCAAACTTCCACGATGCCGATGAATAAAAAGTCAAGCTTTTCTCTCAAATTGTTAGAAAAAAATGACAATTATTTTGCCCACCTGTGATTTGTGTTTGAGGGAGGTTAAATGATATTTTGCGAATAACAATCCGTCTGTTATTCACAAAATATCAGTTAACCCCCCTTAAACACAAATCACAGGTGAGCAGATTAATTGTCATTTCGGCAAAGTTATGCCCCTTCAAAGTTTGTGACGTCACAGAAGTGAGGACGGAGAAATTAATTGTAATCAGATATAGCCTATAGGGCCGGGGATTTTTTTTATTATCTAAATCACATTTAGGCCTATTTAAAGAAATCACCGATTTAAATCGTGATTTAAGCACTTGGTTTGTAGGGGTTGTTTTATCTTTCGTTTTTGTTTAGTTTGTTATAATAAATAGGGGTGTTTTCGGGGTTTTTTAAACTCCAAATCTGTTTGATGTTCCATCCTTCCAGATATTGCAAACGACCACGATGAGAACAATCAAAGATCGTATAAAGGGAAAGATACGAGGCTCCGCTGTAAAAAAATGTGAAGACGGGAAGTAGCTGCTCATGAGGAAGGGCGCCGCCATATGGTGGCCCTGAAGGGACATCTCATATCGCAAACGTGTGCGCATACGTATGCGATGTCGCAAAATTTATCGCGAACGTGTGCGCATACGTATGCGATGTCGCAAAATTTATCGCGAACGTGTGCGCATACGTATGCAATGTCGCGAAATTTATCGCGAATGTGTGCGCACACGTATGCAATGTCGTGAAACAATTCGCGAATATGTGCGCACACGTATGCGAATTTGTTTGCAATGTCGTGAATTTTATTGCATACCTTGTCGCATACCTTTCAGTAAAATTCCTAATGAACTGGGGAGTTGTAGCAGCTAGTCTGGAATCTAGACGTACTGTTAGATATAAATAGAGTCTGACTAATAAACCTTCGCACGCACGCTGTTCCTCGCGCAATCGTTACTACTAGTACTGTCGAGCGCAAACTTGGTACTTGCGCAAGTTTGAAACTTGCGCGCGCAAATTTGAAAGTTGCGTAAGTAGCAAGTTCGCGCTCGACAGTACTATTAGTAACGATTGCACGAGGAACAGCGTGCGCGCGAAGGTTTATTAGTCAGACCCTATTTATATCTAACAGTACATCTAGATTCCAGACTAGCTGCTACAACTCCCCAGTTCATTAGGAATTTTACTGAAAGGTATGCGACAAGGTATGCAATAAAATTCACGACATTGCAAAACAAATTCGCATACGTGTGCGCACATATTCGCGAATTGTTTCACGACATTGCATATGTATGCGCAAACGTTCGCGATAAATTTCGCGACATCGCATACGTATGCGCACACATTTGCGATACATTTTGCGACATTGCATACGTATGCGCACACGTTCGCGATAAATTTCGCGACATCGCATACGTATGCGCACACGTTCGCGATAAATTTCGCGACATCGCATACGTATGCGCACACGTTCGCGATAAATTTCGCGACATCGCATACGTATGCGCACACGTTTGCGATATGCGATGTCCCTTCAGGGCCACCATACCGCCATGTTCCAGGTTTACACATTCTATAATATATACAGTCACTCAACGTGATAACCTATACAGTGCAACTAAAGCCACATGTTACATTTCAAAGCAGTTATTCCCAGACAACTTGATTTACCCGATCATGTAGGTCCTTTGTGTGTTGGGGTTTGGGGAAGAGTAATGTGAAGGGGTAAATTGGTTGAAAATACGGCAATTCCTAAGAAATGCAAGTGCATGAGACACAGAATAAGAAAATCCAACCCCATTAATTAGGCTTTAAAAAAATGGTAGATTTTCTTGTAAAAGTTAAAAGTCAAAATCTAAAGTCAAATTGAAAGTTTTGTTGGGAAGTGTCATCTTGGGAAATTGGTGTTTGAAGAGTAACTGCAGTGAATTAAATCCAACCGAATGAACTGTAGTCCCAGAACCAAAAACTTATTTACAAAGTTTGTAAGAAAGCTTAAGCAGTCCCCCCCCCCATAAAACAAAAAAAATAAGTGGAACTTATAGAGAATAATTATCAGCCATGAAGCTCCCTGTTAGGGATGGTCACCTGTGAAAAAAAACCTGAAACCAAGGTCAGGGGCAGTTCCAGGAATTTTCCAATGGGGGGGGGGGGGGGGGGGGGGTCATTAGCAAAAAGATCTGGCGGTGGTGGGGGGGGGGCTGGTACCATATTTCAATAGGGGGCGCTGTTCAAATTTGACGGTTATTAACACTACATTACAGAATGTGTACCGTATTTTGAACAGGCAGACATTATACCAGTATAATTATTTTGGGGTGTTACAGCAGGGGGGGGGGGGCAACTAATTTTTTTGGAATTTGTATGAATTTTTTTTTTGACAGAGCTGGCGATTTAGTATGAATTTTTTTTTGACAGAGCTGCCCCCCCCCCCCCCCCCCCCCCTCTGGATCCGCGCCTGAAGGTCATATAAACATGTAGAGTTTGGGCTGACTCTGTCCACTATTGCGGCTGGGCAATTATTGTAACAGAAGATGTGGGAAGAATGTTGCAACCTGACGCTGCTTTTTCTTCATATATCATCTTATTGACGGTCAGTCATTGCAAAAATTATGATAACACATGAATCCGGGACTGAAAAAAACAATTTACAATTTTGTTAGGAAATACATGTACATTGTCTTGACTCTCCATAGCTACTTCAACCGCTGAGTAGCGTCAGGTTGCAACAGTCTTTCCAAATTTATTTTTGTGAGAGAAGTAATGACGGCAAAGTCACACAGAACAAAATAAAGATGGCGACAATGCCGAAACAACGGATTTCTGCCTTCTGCCGTAGCGCCACTCATTGTTGATCCGTGAAGAAAGGCTTCCTCCGTGGTCGGACGCAGCAGTGTGACGGCACGGCGTGGTTGACAGCCGGACCGTTATGATCGTAGTCCTATACCTGTGGGCGCTACGACACGTGATAGTCGAACCAAAGGGTGCAGTACTGCAGATATGAAAAAAAGAGTGTTTTATGCAGCTTAATAGTACTTTTGACCTAAACCACAGAGTGAAAAGAATTACACAAAACAGAGATGAGCTGACCTAATACTAGTATATGGGGAATACACAAGAAAAAAATGTTAAAATTTAGGGCTGGCCGGGTAACTCCAGCTAGTGTCACACACGAAGGCCTATTGCCCAATTTCCGGACACCACCTCTTGTTTTGATGCAAACGATTTTTTTACGACAAATTGTCAGTATCGTACTCTTCCACGAAGAAGTTCCCTTCTACAGATACTTACTTGAAACGGTTGAGGAAGAAGCACCTTTGAACTTCCAAGCAAACAGCTCCAACGTGTGTGGTTATCGTCTTTTTCTTTCAACAACCGCCACTGAAACTATAACTTATAAAGTGAAAGTGTTATGTATATGCAGCTAACTCCACGTGCAACAGCCATAGTAAACAACATTGCGCACTCCCGGCTGTTTTGTGCAGCTGACTTTGACATTTTGTAGTACATGTATAAAGGACGGACCAACGAAGTATCGCACTGAAACACAATCCCTCTGTTTCTGGCGGTAACAACGCGCAGGGAGGAGGAACAGCAGAGGGCAGAGACACGATTCATGTAACAGCCACACGACGGCCTCTGAAATAAAAATCTGCGGCGCGCATTTCAAGTTTCACTCCGTGTGCGAAAACGACGATGACCCGAAGTTCGTCAACCTGCCCAAGACTGATTCCACATTTTCCCGTATTTTGTTGTTGAACAATTTTTTTGTGAACTTTTGTCCTGTATAAGTAAGATTAATATCACCACTCTTAGTCCAGCGGATATTGTGACAAAATGATTAAATGTGGACTTATTCTATTCATATTGCATGAAACTTTACGCAGACGTATATTCATGAGATAATTTGTCCCTGAAAGCGGCATAGCAGTCACTTTTTTTTTTAAATGGGGTGGGGGGGGGGGGTTGACTCTTTTTGCCCACCGTGAAAAAAAAATGTGCCTACCCTTTCTAAATGAATTAAACTTCATGCAGACTCATGTTCATGAGAACACAAAAAAAATCAGGTATGAAACCATGATCATTAACCCACCCTTTTAGAGGCGTGGTATGTCTTTTAAAAGTGGGGGCGGGGCACTCATTAGGCCACCGTGGAAACCTAAAAAATTGTTCCACAAGGAAAAACTTGTAAAAGTGATCAAAGGACTGGTTTCAGTTTATTCCACTGATTTTTAAAAAGTCTCCACTGGGATTCTCAGTGGAGACATTATGTGTGAGTGTGCAACTAAACTTGACCTACCTGATGGGGGCGCTCTTCATGAAATTTACACTGTGAACTTTCAACCAATCAGAATGCTTGTTTCATTCCTGGAAAGTCTCCACAAGGAAACATTGTGCATGGCCGGCATGCAGTGTGTAAGGCCATGTGCATGATGTGCCATCTTTTTTCCAGCATGTCCAGTGCATTGTAGGTAAGTTTTATAAACCTTGGCAAAGAAATTAACACATTTGGGTTTGATGAGGTAGGCCTTGTGTGCTAAAACCTTTAGCAAAATGCCAGGCATGTGCTACTTTGTTACAAAAGAGTTCTGGGTGATGAATAATATAGTTCAGCTTTGTAATGAATTTAACATTTGTCTCCAGTACGGATTTTATATAAGTTATAACTGATCACTGGGCTCTTTTGTATGATGATTTGGAGATTTCTTTTCTTACTTTTAATATCGTCCGGAAACATCTGCCATGTATCATATACCGAGTAAGTAGAATGGTCAACCTACATTGTACAACAGGGAAGAAGGGGTGTGTTACTTATAGGCCTTAACCTAAAGTTAGTTAGCCAATTTGGCTCCTTGATTCCTTGACCATGTTGACCTTGGCATTAGGCATGAATGATAAACCTGAGATAAACAGCAGAATCTGCAGATTCTGGCCTTAAAATTATATGAAAATTGAGAACTTCAGAATAGGCCCACCTTTGTTTATTTCTACGAAGATGTATGCAGATTGGAAAGTAAACTATGTCGGTAAAGCATAATAATTTTAAATCTTAATGAGTGAAAAAAACTTGCACTCTCCCTGGGTATTTCATTGTGTAGGCCTACTGCAGTGAAAGTGGCGTAAACTTTTTTCTTTTTTTTGGTTTTACACGTAAATAAAATCCAAAGTTGGCCATACTGACATGAAGTATGGTTAGTCCAAATAAAAAAAAACATGTTTAGCGTCCCCGCCCACTTCCCTTTTGGAGGCCTCGTCCTTTTTTTTCTTTTCTTTTTTTCTTAAAAAAACCCCCAAATTATAAATTTTAAACAGTGACATCATTCTGGCCTCTTTATCTGTTGCATCTAGCCCATTCAAAGCCGGTAATGTCAGGACTGAGTCCAAGTGGTGGCCATTTAAAAAAAAAAAAAGTGGAACCCATCTTGAAAAATAGCCCGGTTGGTCGGCCATTTTGGAAGGGGGAAAAAAAAAAAAGGTCCTCCGCGTTCATTTTTTTCAAAAAGCAGGATGCTAAACATGATTTATTTACTTGGTCTCATAACTGTTAGCCAAGATAAACCTGCATGGATCAGGGTGAAGCATCATACATTATATTCAATTACAACCTTGAATTGTGTAGAAGGTTGCAGTAGGCCTACCTAAACGTACTTAAATACAAACATTTAATGACGTACAGAATCCTCATTTATAGGCCTATATTCCCTAGTGTGAACATGCTTAAAATACGGTGTGGGTAAAAAACTGTTCAATAATACTCCCATTGTTTATTTTGAGAAGTACACAATATGTGTACGACTCTATTTGTTAGGTCTACCTAATAACAAAGATTGTTCCTACAAAGTACAAAACAGGTAAGTGTAGATCATTTAACCTGTGTAAAAATAAATAAATAAAATGTAGTGCATCTTTGGACCTTGGGCATAATTGATACATGTACTGCGGATATCTTGTACAAACCTTGTTGGCTTATTATAATTGTTTTTTTTTCAGATACATGTAGATTGAAATATGCCAAAACGAAAAGAAGCTACCGGTACCCAATATAAGGCGAGTTGTCTGTATTTTACTTTTAATCTGTCTAATTGTATTTTGTAAAATAAATCAACATAATACAATTACTTCATTCAATAATACAAGTTTTGTGCAAATCTGTATAAACTAAATTGTTTTGTACACGTACATGTACTATGTATTTGTAATTAATGCATTTTTCTTTACAATTAATTTCCCCGCATCCGGCTGAGCCATGACCCCGGCTGCGGCACAACCCCACTTAAAATAGAAATGAATTATTGTTGGACTTTTTTGTGATATAATTTTTTTCTCTTTATTATAATTTCTAAAAGGCCCCTATCAGACGATCCAAAAGAACCAGAGAATGCACAAAGGTAAAAAAATACAGTTTTCTGTTTTGTTTTATTACAACATATATATGTATGTCAGTCAATTTCTACCACAGACATATTTTCTCTTTTTTTTTAAGTCTCAAGTTATAATTGTAAATTTATAAATTCTCAGTTACAGTTAAATGACCCTTGGGTTACATTTTCCAAGGATTCTAATTGCGTCTAATGTTCAACGTGTTCACAAGTATACTTTCCTATTACAATATATTTTAAATTGAGAACCGGTATATTTGTCGAGCACAATTTGAGTCCCCCGCGCAAGTTTAAACTTGCGCATGCAAGTTTAAACTTGCGCGAGGGACTCCCGAAGCACACAAATTACACTGCGCCATTTTAATTTGCGTGCGCACGTTAGTTGCGCAAAGGTGATCGCAATTTGTGAACCTTGCGGGCGGGATTTTCATCGATAAAGAAAAAAAAGTTCAAAACACGAGTATACCCCCTCTTACCCTACATGGAAAAAATACAGTTTTTCTGTTTTGTTTTATTGCAACATATATGTATGTCAGTCAATTTCTACCACAGACATATTTTCTTTTTTTTTTAAGTCTCAAGTTATAATTGTAAATTTATAAATTCTCAGTTACAGTTAAATGACCCTTGGGTTGCATTTTCCAAGGATTCTAATTGCGTCTAATGTTCAACTTGTTCACAAGTATACTTTCACATTACAATATATTTTAAATTGAGCACCGGTATATTTGTCGAGCGCAATTTGAGTCCCCCGTGCTATTTTAAACTTGCGCATGCACTTGCATGTAGTGTTCACTTTAAAAATTCAATCCATCTAATTTCATTATGTTCTACAAACACGCACATGAACTCAAAATGTCTGCGCCCAGGATGGCTTCAAAGCGTCTATCCGCGCAGAATGAGGAGTTAGCACTCTAGTAATTTATTATAGCTCTATGGAGACGACATTCTAGCCAGTCTCCCACGAATTACCCCTGCAGAATGTCATTTTGCTGTTTGATTACAATAATTGTGTCATACATTTAGAAATTGGTAGGTAAAAATTGGATATACGGTATATAATATTTATTTAGTGTCAGCAGTATATTTTTTTGAACCCCCTCTCCCTCCTCTGAATCCGCACCTGGCACTACCCACCATTTAAAATGGTGTCGCATTAAACAAATAAACAAGACAACCGCTATGGAGGGCATTGCTTGTTACAATAATAATAATGTAAAAAACAAAAAACTCACACCCTACAGAAAAAAAAACATTGCTCATTTGATCGCAAAATAATGTTTTTAATATTAAAAAATATATAATATTTTTGTTTACTTTATTTTAGACACCAGAAGAAGATGCACAACAGTTTTTGTTGAAAGACAGGGAAGGGTTGAAATCAGTGCTGATCAACAAAGAGAAAGGTACGTGATGCATGAAAACTGGCTCAAGTACTTAATGACTAAAGCCCCAGCTTTGCACAGAATTTGCACAGAATTGATTTTAGAGGTCATGTGTTGTCCTTTAAGGAGTAAGAATATTAACACTTTTGTACAGGTTATTTTACAGATCTTTATAAATTATTGGAGATAAAATTAATCTTTTTAAGGTGTCATAGTATCTGCAATTTTTTAATCAAAGAGTGTAGAGAGTAAATGCTATTTGTTAAATTAAATGCTACTTGACAATATTGATAAGATAAATGTTATTTGTTAAGTTAGTGACTGGTTATCAGGAAAAGTTCAAATTAAAGGGAGTGATTAACAGCGTAAAACATTTTCCGTGCAGAGAGCATGTAGTCTATATGCTCAAAATGACCGTACCTGTGTTCATTGCCTGGCCCAGGGAGGGGTCTGTATTTGAAACCAGTGAAGTATTACATGAATGCTCTAACCAATGGTTCTGTTCTAATTTTGAAACAAAACTTTGTGAATGAGTACATGAAATATGGCTTCGTTTAACAGGAAGAGGTGTCATTGCTACGACCAGCTTCCATAAGGGTGACTGTCTGCTCCGGTATGTAGGAGAATTGATTGATAATGCAACTGCCGTCGCACGAACAGTCAATATTCAGCGGAACATGGCTCTTTCATGTATGATTTTATTCACGATGGAAAGAAGATGTGGTAAGTAAATGTTTTTATGCTTTCCCCTGCATTCTTTTCTAGTCAGAAAAAGGCCATTGATTGGTGATGAATGCCCTATGGAGTAAGTCCATGCATGTTCGGAAAATAATCAAATTCAAAAAATGTGTAACCCATGATTGGTGATGAATGCCCTATGGAGTCAGTCCATGCATGTTTGGAAAATAATCAAATTCAGAAAATGTGTAACTCATGATTGGTGATGAATGCTCTATTGATTCAGTCCATGCATGTTTGGAAAACAATCAAATTCAGAAAATGTGTAACCCATGATTGGTGATGAATGCCCTATGGAGTCAGTCCATGCATGTTTAGAAAACAATCAAATTCAGAAAATGTGTAACTCATGATTGGTGATGAATGCTCTATGGAGTCAGTCCATGCATGTTTGGAAAATAATCAAATTCAGAAAATGTGTAACTCATGATTGGTGATGAATGCCCTATGGAGTCAGTCCATGCATGTTTAGAAAACAATCAAATTCAGAAAATGTGTAACCCATGATTGGTGATGAATACCCTATGGAGTCAGTCCATGCATGTTTAGGAAATAATAAAATTCAGAAAATGTGTAACCCATGATTGGTGATGAATGCTCTATGGAGTAAGTCCATGCATGTTTGGAAAATAATCAAATTCAGAAAATGTGTAACTCATGATTGGTGATGAATGCTCTATTGATTCAGTCCATGCATGTTTGGAAAACAATCAAATTCAGAAAATGTGTAACCCATGATTGGTGATGAATGCCCTATGGAGTCAGTCCATGCATGTTTGGAAAACAATCAAATTCAGAAAATGTGAAACCCATGATTGGTGATGAATGCCCTATGGAGTCAGTCCATGAATGTTTGGGAAATAATCAAATTCAGAAATTGTGTAATCATGATTGGTGATGAATGCCCTATGGAATCAGTCTATTCTTGTTTCAGAAATAATCAAATTCAGAAAATGTGTAACCCTAATGATTGGTGATGAATACCCTATGGACTCAGTTCATGCATTTTTGGAAAATTATCAAATTCAGAAAATGTGTAACCCATGATTGGTGATGAATGCCCTATGGAGTCAGTCCATGCATGTTTGGAAATAATCAAATTCAGAAAATGTGTAACTCATGATTGGTGATGAATGCCCTAAGGAGTAAGTCCATGAATTTTTGGAAAATAATCAAATTCAGAAAATGTGTAACTCATGATTGGTGATGAATGCTCTATGGATTCAGTCCATGCATGTTTGGAAAACAATCAAATTCAGAAAATGTGTAACCCATGATTGGTGATGAATGCCCTATGGAGTCAGTCCATGCATGTTTGGGAAATAATCAAATTCAGAAAATGTGTAACCCATGATTGGTGATGAATGCCCTATGGAGTCAGTCCATGCATGTTTGGAAAATAATCAAATTCAGAAAATGTGTCACCCATAATTGGTGATGAAGGCCCTATGGAGTCAGTTTATGCATGTTTTGGAAATAATCAAATTCAGAAAATGTGTAACCCATGATTGGTGATGAATGCCCTATGGAGTCAGTCCATGGATGTTTGGGAAATAATCCAATTCAGAAAATGTGTAACTCATGATTGGTGATGAATGCCCTATGGAATCAGTCTATTCTTGTTTGAGAAATAATCAAATTCAGAAAATGTGTAACCCCAATGATTGGTGATGAATGCCCTATGGACTCAGTTCATGCATTTTGGGAAAATAATCAATTCCAGAAAATGTGTAACCCATGATTGGTGATGAATGCCCTATGGAGTCAGTCCATGCATGTTTGGAAAATAATCAAATTCAGAAAATGTGTAACTCATGATTGGTGATGAATGCCCTAAGGAGTAAGTCCATGAATGTTTGGAAAATAATCAAATTCAGAAAATGTGTAACTCATGATTGGTGATGAATGCTCTATGGATTCAGTCCATGCATGTTTGGAAAACAATCAAATTCAGAAAATGTGTAACCCATGATTGGTGATGAATGCCCTATGGAGTCAGTCCATGCATGTTGGGAAATAATCAAATTCAGAAAATGTGTAACCCATGATTGGTGATGAATGCCCTATGGAGTCAGTCCATGCATGTTTGGGAAATAATCAAATTCAGAAAATGTGTAACCCATGATTGGTGATGAATGCCCTATGGAGTCAGTCCATGCATGTTTGGCAAATAATCAAATTCAGAAAATGTGTAACCCATGATTTGTGATGAATGCCCTATGGAGTCAGTCCATGCATGTTTGGGAAATTATCAAATTTAGAAAATGTGTCACCCATGATTGGTGATGAAGGCCCTATGGAGTCAGTTTATGCATGTTTGGGAAATAATCAAATTCAGAAAATGTGTAACCCATGATTGGTGATGAATGCCCTATGGAGTCAGACCATGCATGTTTGAAAAATAATCAAATTCAGAAAATGTGTAACTCATGATTGGTGATGAATGCCCTATGGAATCAGTCTATTTTTTGAGAAATAATCAAATTCAGAAAATGTGTAACTCATGATTGGTGATGAATGCTCTATGGATTCAGTCCATGCATGTTTGGAAAACAATCAAATTCAGAAAATGTGTAACCCATGATTGGTGATGAATGCCCTATGGAGTCAGTCCATGCATGTTTGGGAAATAATCAAATTCAGAAAATGTGTAACCCATGATTGGTGATGAATGCCCTATGGAGTCAGTCCATGCATGTTTGGGAAATAATCAAATTCAGAAAATGTGTAACCCATGATTGGTGATGAATGCCCTATGGAGTCAGTCCATGCATGTTTGGAAAATAATCAAATTCAGAAAATGTGTAACCCATGATTTGTGATGAATGCCCTATGGAGTCAGTCCATGCATGTTTGGGAAATTATCAAATTTAGAAAATGTGTCACCCATGATTGGTGATGAAGGCTCTATGGAGTCAGTTTATGCATGTTTGGGAAATAATCAAATTCAGAAAATGTGTAACCCATGATTGGTGATGAATGCCCTATGGAGTCAGACCATGCATGTTTGAAAAATAATCAAATTCAGAAAATGTGTAACTCATGATTGGTGATGAATGCCCTATGGAATCAGTCTATTCTTGTTTGAGAAATAATCAAATTCAGAAAATGTGTAACCCTAATGATTGGTGATGAATGCCCTATGGAGTCAGTCCATGCATGTTTGGGAAATAATCAAATTCAGAAAATGTGTAACTCATGATTGGTGATGAATGCCCTATGGAATCAGTCTATTCTTGTTTGAGAAATAATCAAATTCAGAAAATGTGTAACCCTAATGATTGGTGATGAATGCCCCATGGAATCAGTTCATGCATTTTTGGAAAATAATCAAATTCAGAAAATGTGTAACCCTAATGATTGGTGATGAATGCCCGATGGACTCAGTTCATGCATTTTTGGAAAATAATCAAATTCAGAAAATGTGAAACCCATGATTGGTGATGAATGCCCTATGGAGTCAGTCCATGCATATTTAGGAAATAATCAAATTCAGAAAATGTGTAACCCATGATTGGTGATGAATGCCCTAAGGAGTAAGTCCATGAATGTTTGGAAAATAATCAAATTCAGAAAATGTGTAACTCATGATTGGTGATGAATGCTCTATGGATTCAGTCCATGCATGTTTGGAAAACAATCAAATTCAGAAAATGTGTAACCCATGATTGGTGATGAATGCTCTATGGATTCAGTCCATGCATGTTTGGAAAACAATCAAATTCAGAAAATGTGTAACTCATGATTGGTGATGAATGCTCTATGGAGTCAGTCCATGCATGTTTGGGAAATAATCAAATTTAGAAAATGTGTCACCCATGATTGGTGATGAATGCCCTATGGAGTCAGTCCATGCATGTTTGGGAAATAATCAAATTCAGAAAATGTGTGACTCATGATTGGTGATGAATGCCCCATGGAATCAGTCTATTCTTGTTTGAGAAATAATCAAATTCAGAAAATGTGTAACCCTAATGATTGGTGATGATACCCTACGGACTCAGTTCATGCATTTTTGGAAAATAATCAAATTCAGAAAATGTGAAACCCATGATTGGTGATGAAGGCCCTATGGAGTCAGTCCATGCATATTTGGAAAATAATCAAATTCAGAAAATGTGTAACTCATGATTGGTGATGAATGCCCTAAGGAGTAAGTCCATGAATGTTTGGAAAATAATCAAATTCAGAAAATGTGTAACTCATGATTGGTGATGAATGCTCTATGGATTCAGTCCATGCATGTTTGGAAAACAATCAAATTCAGAAAATGTGTAACCCATGATTGGTGATGAATGCCCTATGGAGTCAGTCCATGCATGTTTGGGAAATAATCAAATTCAGAAAATGTGTAACCCATGATTGGTGATGAATGCCCTATGGAGTCAGTCCATGCATGTTTGGAAAATAATCAAATTCAGAAAATGTGTAACCCATGATTTGTGATGAATGCCCTATGGAGTCAGTCCATGCATGTTTGGGAAATTATCAAATTTAGAAAATGTGTCACCCATGATTGGTGATGAAGGCCCTATGGAGTCAGTTTATGCATGTTTGGGAAATAATCAAATTCAGAAAATGTGTAACCCATGATTGGTGATGAATGCCCTATGGAGTCAGACCATGCATGTTTGAAAAATAATCAAATTCAGAAAATGTGTAACTCATGATTGGTGATGAATGCCCTATGGAATCAGTCTATTCTTGTTTGAGAAATAATCAAATTCAGAAAATGTGTAACCCTAATGATTGGTGATGAATGCCCTATGGAGTCAGTCCATGCATGTTTGGGAAATAATCAAATTCAGAAAATGTGTAACTCATGATTGGTGATGAATGCCCTATGGAATCAGTCTATTCTCGTTTGAGAAATAATCAAATTCAGAAAATGTGTAACCCTAATGATTGGTGATGAATGCCCTATGGACTCAGTTCATGCATTTTTGGAAAATAATCAAATTCAGAAAATGTGAAACCCATGATTGGTGATGAATGCCCTATGGAGTCAGTCCATGCATATTTGGGAAATAATCAAATTCAGAAAATGTGTAACCCATGATTGGTGATGAATGCCCTATGGAGTCAGTCCATGAATGTTTGGAAAATAATCAAATTCAGAAAATGTGTAACTCATGATTGGTGATGAATGCCCTATGGATTCAGTCCATGCATGTTTGGAAAACAATCAAATTCAGAAAATGTGTAACCCATGATTGGTGATGAATGCCCTATGGAGTCAGTCCATGCATGTTTGGGAAATAATCAAATTCAGAAAATGTGTAACCCATGATTGGTGATGAATGCCCTATGGAGTCAGTCCATGCATGTTTGGGAAATAATCAAATTCAGAAAATGTGTAACTCATGATTGGTGATGAATGCCCTATGGAATCAGTCCATGCATGTTTGAGAAATAATCAAATTCAGAAAATGTGTAACCCATGATTGGTGATGAATGCCCTATGGACTCAGTTCATGCATTTTTGGAAAATAATCAAATTCAGAAAATGTGTAACCCATGATTGGTGATGAATGCCCTATGGAGTCAGTCCATGCATGTTTGGAAAATAATCAAATTCAGAAAATGTGTAACTCATGATTGGTGATGAATGCCCTATGGAGTCAGTCCATCATGTTTGAGAAATAATCAAATTCAGAAAATGTGTAACCCATGATTGGTGATGAATGCCCTATGGAGTCAGTTCATGCATTTTTGGAAAATAATCAAATTCAGAAAATGTGTAACCCATGATTGGTGATGAATGCCCTATGGAGTCAGTCCATGCATGTTTGGAAAATAATCAAATTCAGAAAATGTGTAACCCATGATTGGTGATGAATGCCCTATGGAGTCAGTCCATGCATGTTTGGGAAATAATCACCCATGATTGGTGATGAATGCCCTATGGAGTCAGTCCATGCATGTTTGGGAAATAATCAAATTCAGAAAATGTGTAACTCATGATTGGTGATGAATGCCCTATGGAATCAGTCTATTCTTGTTTGAGAAATAATCAAATTCAGAAAATGTGTAACCCTAATGATTGGTGATGAATGCCCTATGGACTCAGTTCATGCATTTTTGGAAAATAATCAAATTCAGAAAATGTGAAACCCATGATTGGTGATGAATGCCCTATGGAGTCAGTCCATGCATATTTGGGAAATAATCAAATTCAGAAAATGTGTAACCCATGATTGGTGATGAATGCCCTATGGAGTCAGTCCATGAATGTTTGGAAAATAATCAAATTCAGAAAATGTGTAACTCATGATTGGTGATGAATGCCCTATGGATTCAGTCCATGCATGTTTGGAAAACAATCAAATTCAGAAAATGTGTAACCCATGATTGGTGATGAATGCCCTATGGAGTCAGTCCATGCATGTTTGGGAAATAATCAAATTCAGAAAATGTGAAACCCATGATTGGTGATGAATGCCCTATGGAGTCAGTCCATGGATGTTTGGGAAATAATCCAATTCAGAAAATGTGTAACTCATGATTGGTGATGAATGCCCTATGGAATCAGTCTATTCTTGTTTGAGAAATAATCAAATTCAGAAAATGTGTAACCCTAATGATTGGTGATGAATGCCCTATGGACTCAGTTCATGCATTTTTGGAAAATAATCAAATTCAGAAAATGTGTAACCCATGATTGGTGATGAATGCCCTATGGAGTCAGTTCATGCATATTTGGAAAATAATCAAATTCAGAAAATGTGTAACCCATGATTGGTGATGAATGCCCTATGGAGTCAGTCCATGCATGTTTGGAAAATAATCAAATTCAGAAAATGTGTAACCCATGATTGGTGATGAATGCTCTATGGAGTCAGTCCATGCATGTTTGGGAAATAATCAAATTTAGAAAATGTGTCACCGATGATTGGTGATGAAGGCCCTATGGAGTCAGTTTATGCATGTTTGGGAAATAATCAAATTCAGAAAATGTGTAACCCATGATTGGTGATGAATGCCCTATGGAGTCAGTCCATGCATGTTTGGGAAATAATCAAATTCAGAAAATGTGTAACTCATGATTGGTGATGAATGCCCTATGGAATCAGTCTATTCTTGTTTGAGAAATAATCAAATTCAGAAAATGTGTAAGCCTAATGATTGGTGATGAATGCCCTATGGACTCAGTTCATGCATTTTTGGAAAATAATCAAATTCAGAAAATGTGAAACCCATGATTGGTGATGAATGCCCTATGGAGTCAGTCCATGCATATTTGGGAAATAATCAAATTCAGAAAATGTGTAACCCATGATTGGTGATGAATGCCCTATGGAGTCAGTTCATGCATGTTTGGAAAATAATCAAATTCAGAAAATGTGTAACCCTAATGATTGGTGATGAATGCCCTATGGAGTCAGTGTAATGGGACCATGCATATTCATATAACCTTTGATCTATACCTCCCAGGGTTACTTGATTACTGTACATGGAGCGTGGAACATGACCTACAGAACTTCACTTAATACATCGTTAGTCTTGTCATTATTCTATCATATCATATCACATGGTGGCAGCGGTGTAAGTTGTCTACCCTAATAGACATCGAAAAATACCCTCGATCGAACATTTCTGGGCGAGATCAACGCTGTGAAAAGTTCCACGTTTCGCTGCAACAAGTCCCGTGCACGCAACAACAGTATACGGTACGTGTACACACATACAGTACTGTGCAATAGTTTTACACACACGAACAACGTACAGTGCGCGAAGCCAATTTCATTGTGTCGGGAGGTGACCTTTGACCTCTGCTTCGTACATCGCGGTTCGCAGAATCCTGCTTCGGCTCGACTGCATTTTGACTACGTTTTCGCACGGACAATTGAGTCGCCATGGCCGATTCAATAGGCCTGCCTCAACCAAAGATGGACTGGGAAACCAATGACAGGCCCCAAGCATATAAGGACTTTAAACAAACTGCTTCTATGTGGTTCGCTGTCAAAAACATTGAGGATAAAGACCAGCACAATTATATCATATGGTCTGGGAAAGAGGGTCTCCGTATGTTCAACACATGGGGTCTGACTTACGAAGACCTCAAAAATCCTCAAAACATCTGGGACAAGTTCTCCAGCCAGATTGAACCCCAGGACAATTTCCGCATACATCGGTTGGAATTTCAACGGTTTGTCCAGATGGAAACCGAGAGCATTGATGACTTCTACACACGATGCAAAGCTAAAGCCATGAAATGCCAATTCGCCAGTGAAACAGCCCTCAATGAGAGAATTATCGAGGTTCTCATCTCAAGGGTAAAATACTCTGAGGTGCAAAAGAAACTGCTCCGAAAGGACGACAAACTGCAACTCATTTGGACATTTGCCGAGCACACGAAGGCAGTGTCATGCATGTGGCACAACTGAGCCATATTGGCAAGGCCCAGGTGGACTTCGTCAGGACGCGAGGACAATGCAAAAACTGTGGTGGACGACACCCATATCGACCTCGCGATAAGTGTCCCGCATACGGCACAACATGCAATGGTTGCGGCAAAGATGGACACTGGCAACACATGTGCTTCAGTACAGCAGGCACTAAGACTAAACCACGTACCACACGCAAATCACGCACGCGTACCAGGGGATCATACTCACCTAAACGCGGTCGTCAGTCTTCATCGCGCTCCAAACCTCGTAAATCCAACGAGGTAAACGCGGTTGAGTATGAAGTGACTGATATGCAGGACCAGTTTGAGAACATCGCTTTCGACACCATCACAGCCCAGCACAATCACGATGACGTTGAGCGTTCAACTGATACTCGCGATGAACTTTTCGCAATACTTCACATCAAACTGAAACATCGTCCTGGATCACACACGTTTAATGTCAAGGTCGACACAGGCGCACAAGGGAACCTACTCCCCCTTCGCACATTTCGACACATTTCCGCGATCACTGGACGCAGATGGGTATCCTCAGCCGGGCTCCACTACACCGCAAAGTACGTTTCTCACAGCCTACAATGGAACCGGAATTCAACAATACGGATGCGTCAAAATTCCATGCAGCTACGGTGAGACAGACTGGCTTGACGCAGATTTCTTCGTCGCCGATACTACAGGTCCGGCAATCCTTGGACTTCCGACCTCACGAGCTCTCCACCTCATCACGCTCAACTGTGCGATACGCAAAACACCGCGACGCAGTGACAGTTCTGTGGGTGTTCATCGCACATCGCAGACACAACGTGAGCCCATCCAGCCAATACCAACGAAAGATGACCTCCAGAGCATGTATCTTGATCGCTTCACTGGGATTGGTAAATTCCCCGGTGAATACCATATCACGCTACGAGAGGATGCATGTCCGGTCGTACATCCTCCACGAAAGTACCCAATCCAGATCAAGGAGGAGCTTAAGACTGAACTGGACAGAATGGAAAGCATGAATGTCATTACCAAGGTCATGGAGCCCACAGACTGGGTTTCGTCACTGGCATTCAGCAGAAAGCCCAACGGCAGTCTTCGCGTGTGCCTAGACCCGCAAGCACTGAACAAAGCCTCCAAGCGGACATATCACAAAACGCCAACACTGGAAGAAATCACACATCAATTCAGTGGCGCTAAAGTGTTCAGCAAGCTGGATGCACGACATGGGTACTGGAGCATCGTGCTGGATGAGGAGTCCAGTATCTTGACAACCTTCAATTCGCCATTTGGACGGTATCGTTTCCGTCGCCTACCCTTCGGGCTGAAAGTCTCCCAGGATATCTTCCAGGAGAAAATGGACATGATCCTGGAGCAATGCCCTGGCACTTTGGGGATTGCAGATGATATCGCAGTCTTCGGTTCTACAGTCGAAGAACATGACAAACACTTACACAACGTCATGCAAGTCGCTCGCAAATACGGCCTGATCTTCAATCTCAGCAAGTGCGAGGTGAGAACCCCTTGCATTAAGTTCTTCGGATGCCTGTACGATGCCTCTGGTGTGCACCCCGACCCGGAGAAGGTGCAAGACATACATGCACTTCCTGCACCGCAGAATGTCAACGAACTTCAGCAGTTTCTGGGCATGGTGCAGTACCTCGCGCCGTTTCTCCCCAGACTCGCTGATCATACGGACACACTCCGCGCACTGCTACGCAAAGAAAGCGAGTGGCAGTGGACGGAATCGCACCAGAAAGCATTCGAAAATGTCAAGTCGCTAATCGGTACTGAGTGTACGCTCACCCACTTCGACCCTCAACAACCCACAGTGCTACAGGTCGACGCGTCTCTGAAAGGACTCGGAGCGACACTCCTGCAAAACAACAAACCTGTGGCATTCGCGAGCAAAGCACTGACAGAAACTGAGAAACGATACGCAAACATCGAACGCGAGTTGCTTGCAGTGGTGTTTGGTTGTACACGATTCCACACTTACCTTTACGGGTCAAAGTTCGTTGTGGAGTCTGACCACAAGCCCTTGGAGAACATCCAACACAAAAGCCTCGCTAACACACCCCCAAGACTCCAGCGTATGATGTTGCGTTTGCAGCCCTATGATTTCACGATCGTATACAAGCCGGGACGCGAACTATTACTCGCAGACGCTCTTTCGCGACTCAATCCCGCGTATGGCCCTCAGATCAACTTTGATACGACAATCTACGCCATACAGTTCTCTCAAGCTAGACTCACTCAGCTCAAGCAAGAGACAGCTAGTGATTCTACTCTACGACCATTGTCTGAGACAATCATGACTGGCTGGCCGGAGGATCCCAAGGATCTGCCTAAATGCATACGTCACTACTGGTCATGTAGAGACGAACTGTCGGTCGACAACGGCCTAGTCGTCAAGGGAGACAGAATCATCATTCCCGAATCCATGCAACGAGAGACACTCGCAAAAATACACGCCGGACACCAAAGTGTCAACAAATGCCAACTGCGAGCCAAAGTGTGCGTGTATTGGACAGGTATCAACAAGGACATTGAACAGTTGGTTGGGAAATGCGTTGTGTGCCAAACACATCAGCGCAAGCAGTCTTATGAGCCTCTACTACCTCATGAGATACCCCAGCGGCCTTGGCAGACCGTCGGAACGGATCTATTCCATTTTGACAATGCTGACTACCTCATCATCGCGGACTATTATTCCAAAGCTACATTTGTACGTCGCGTGAGTGGTCAGTGTTCGAGTGCAGCGGTAATAACTCTCACAAAACAAATCTTCAGTGAGCAAGGTATCCCCACCAAAGTCATAAGTGACAATGGGCCGCAGTACGACAGCCGTGAGTACCACAAATTCTCCCAAGACTGGGAATTTGATCACGTAACATCAAGCCCAAGGTATCCAAGGAGTAACGGTTTCATCGAGCGGATGATACAGACTGTGAAATTGACCTTGACAAAGGCAAAGCAGTCCAACATGGACCCCTACCTTGCACTCCTATGCCTCCGCACAACTCCGATAGACAGTGCTCTTCCCTCACCTGCAGAGCTACTCAATGGTCGCAAACTCAAGGACAATCTTCCGTCGAAGATTCGACACAACCGGCACGACAAAGATGACGTGTATGCCAGGTTGGCCCAGCGCCAAGACAAACAGAAGGAGTACCATGACCGTGATGGTATGCGCAAACTATCATCACTGGTACCGGGACAACACGTGACGGTTCAAGATCATCACACTGGGAAATGGACACCCGCAGTTGTCAAAGATGCTTGTCCAGAACCCAGATCATTCATTGTTCAGACACCAACTGGACAAAGCTTACGCCGTAACAGAGTGCACATTCGCAATACTGAACCAATGAGAAAGACATGGAGTCAGTCCATGCATATTTGGGAAATAATCAAATTCAGAAAATGTGTAACCCATGATTGGTGATGAATGCCCTATGGAGTCAGTTCATGCATGTTTGGAAAATAATCAAATTCAGAAAATGTGTAACCCTAATGATTGGTGATGAATGCCCTATGGAGTCAGTGTAATGGGACCATGCATACTCATATAACCTTTGATCTATACCTCCCAGGGTTACTTGATTACTGTACATGGAGCGTGGAACATGACCTACAGAACTTCACTTAATACATCGTTAGTCTTGTCATTATTCTATCATATCATATCAAGATCATCACACTGGGAAATGGACACCCGCAGTTGTCAAAGATGCTTGTCCAGAACCCAGATCATTCATTGTTCAGACACCAACTGGACAAAGCTTACGCCGTAACAGAGTGCACATTCGCAATACTGAACCAATGAGAAAGACACTCCGCTTTGCAGACCCACCAGTTGCTAGCGTACATACCCCGTCACTCAACCCACATGCCCCCAAGTCTATACTGAGGAAGACTGGGAGCAAGTCTACTGATCAGAAACAACACAGTGACAACAACAACTCTATCACTAACTTACCTGCTGTGCCTACTGAACCATACCGTACACGCAGTGGCCGCGTAGTGAAGAAACCACAAAGACTGATTGAAACATAAGCCTGTTTCAAGTAACGCTTAGAGACAACAAATTCATTTTTTTTTTAAGTTTTATTCTTTTAATGTATTTTTTTTTGTCGTTACAAGGCACAGAAAGAAGTACTAGCGTAAAAGAAAAAAGTAACTAAGTAAAGACAATTTTAGTTCACTTTGTTCAACAAAGAAACAATTTTTTATGCAGACAAATTTTAAGTTTTGTTTTTGTCATTTAGAAAATAAGAGAAAAGTGTGCGAAAAGGATGTGTTACAACACCAAAGTTATTTAAAAGTGTTCCGAAAATAGAGTTCCGAAAAAGAGTTCCTAAAATATATTGTTGATAATAAGCAAGACAGTAGAAAAGTTTCCTACTTGGTTCAGCAAATTAGATGATAATTTGGCGATTAGTTCATTCCTTCGACACACAGGACAATGCATTGTATATGTATTTCCAAATTTGCTACAAAATCTAGTTCATTTAACCCTCACTTTCATTCATAGATTTTGTTCTCAAAAGGGGGGATGTAATTGGACCATGCATATTCATATAACCTTTGATCTATACCTCCCAGGGTAACTTGATTACTGTACATGGAGCGTGGAACATGAGCTACAGAACTTCACTTAATACATCGTTAGTCTTGTCATTATTCTATCATATCATATCACAGTCAGTCCATTCTTGTTTGAGAAATAATAAAATTCAGAAAATGTGTAAATAATCAAATTCAGAAAATGTGTAACCCATGATTGGTGATGAATGCCCTATGGAGTAGGTCCATGCATGTTTGGAAAATAATCAAATTCAGAAAACTGTTTAAAAAAATAATTGGTGATGAATGCCCTATGGAGTCAGTCCATGCATGTTTGGAAAATAATCAAATTCAGAAAATGTGTAGCCCATGATTGGTGATGAATGCCCTATGGAATCAGTCCATGCATGTTTAGGAAATAATCAAATTCAGAAAATGTGTCACCCATGATTGGTGATGAATGCCCTATGGAATCAGTCCATGCATGTTTGAAAAATAATCAAATTCAGAAAATGTGTAACCCATGATTGGTGATGAATGCCCTATGGAGTCAGTTTATGCATGTTTGGGAAATAATCAAATTCAGAAAATGTGTAACCCATGATTGGTGATGAATGCCCTATGGAGTAAGTCCATGCATGTTTGGAAAATAATCCAATTCAGAAAGTGTGTAAATAATCAAATTCAGAAAATGTGTAACCCATGATTGGTGATGAATGCCCTATGGAGTCAGTCCATGCATGTTTGGAAAATAATCAAATTCAGAAAATGTGTAACCCATGATTGGTGATGAATGCCCTATGGAGTAAGTCCATGCATGTTTGGAAAATAATCAAATTCAGAAAATGTGTAAATAATCAAATTCAGAAAATTGTGTGACCCATGATTGGTGATGAATGCTCTATGGAGTAAGTCCATGCATGTTTGGAAAATAATCAAATTCAGAAAATGTGTAACCCATGATTTGTGATGAATGCCCTTATCATGCTCTAATTCGGAAAATGTGCCTGATGTATTTTTATTGAGCAGTCAAACTTATGCACTGTTTTTTTTTTGTCTTGTTGACCTGCAGTATTGATGCCACCCATGATGATTCCAGGCTTGGAGGACTAGTGAATGATGACCATGTCATTCCCTTGTGTGTCATGAAAAAAAGAGTCTTCAGTGGCATCCCTTACTTGTTTCTTTTTGCATTAAGGGACATTTCCGTTGGGCAAGAACTTACCTATGACTATGGTGACATCTGTTTGCCATGGAGGAAGAGTAATAGATGCATTTCACAAACTACACACCCAGATATTCACTGCAATCCTGAAGATAATTGTCCTGTGTCAAGCATTCCAAGCAGTCTTGTCACCAATAGCACAATGCTCACAAGCCTTAGTCCAAGCAGTCTGTCTGAGGTGCTTCCTACTGTCACCAATAGCACAATGCTCACCAGTCTTAGTCCAAGCAGTCTGTCTGAGGTGCTTCCTACTGTCGACTCTGGGTCCACTGGTAAGGTCACCAATAGCACAATGCTCGCAAGCATTTGTCCAAGCAGTCTGTCTGAGGTGCTTCCTACTGTCGACTCTGGGTCCACTAATGATGCCACCGATAGCACAATGCTCACAAGCACTCGTCCAAGCAGTCTGTCTGAGGTGCTTCCTACTGTCGACTCTGGGTCCACTGATAAGGTCACCAATAGCACAATGCTCTCAATCACTCATCGAAGCAGTCTGTCTGAGGTGCTTCCTACTGTCGACTCTGGGGCTACTGGTGATGTCACCAATAGCACAATGCTCTCAAGCATTTGTCCAAGCAGTCTGTCTGAGGTGCTTCCTACTGTCAACTCCAGGTCCACTAATGATGTCACCAATAGCACAATGCTCACAAGCACTCGTCCAAGCAGTCTGTCTCAGGTGCTTCCTACTGTCGACTCTGGGTCTACTGATGATGTCACCGATAGCACAATGCTCTTAAGTATTCGTCCAAGCAGTCTGTCTGAGGTGCTTCCTACTGTCAACTCTGGGTCTACTGATAATGTCACCAATAGCACAATGCTCTTAAGCATTCGTCCAAGCAGTCTGTCTGAGGTGCTTCCTACTGTCGACTCTGGGTCCACTGATAATGTCACCACTAGCACAATGCTGGCAAGCACTCGTCCAAGCAGTCCGTCTGAGGTGCTTCCTACTGTCAAACCTGATTCAACTAATGATGCCACCAATAGCACAATGCTTGCAAGCATTAGTCCAAGCAGTCTGTCTGAGGTGCTTCCTTCTGTCGACTCTGGGTCCACTGATGATGTCACCAATAGCACAATGCTCGCTAGCCTTAGTCCAAGCAGTCTGTCTGAGGTGCTTCCTTCTGTCAACTCTGGGTCCACTGATAATGTCACCAATAGCACAATGCTCGCAAGCAATTGTCCAAGCAGTCTGTCTGAGGTGCTTCCTACTGTCAACTCTGGGTTCACTGATAATGTCACCAATAGCACAATGCTCGCAAGCATTTGTCCAAGCAGTCTGTCTGAGGTGCTTCCTACTGTCGACTCTGGGTCTACCGATGATGTCACCAATAACACAATGCTCACATGCATTCTTCCAAGCAGTCTGTCTTTGGTGCTTTCTACTGTCGACTCTTGGTCTACTGGTGATGTCACCAATAGCACAATGCTCTCAAGCATTCGTCCAAGCAGTCTGTCTGAGGTGCTTCCTACTGTCGACTCTGGGTCTACTGGTGATGTCACCAATAGCACAATGCTCACAAGCCTTAGTCCAAGCAGTCTGTCTGAGGTGCGTCCTACTGTCGACTCTGGGTCCACTGATATTGCCACCAATAGGACAATGCTTACAAGCATTCGTCCAAGCAGTCTGTCTGAGGTGCTTTCTACTGTCGACTCTGGGTCTACTGGTGATGTCACCAATAGCACAATGCTCTCAAGCATTTGTCCAAGCAGTCTGTCTGAGGTGCTTCCTACCGTCGACTCTGGGTCCACTAATGATGCCACCGATAGCACAATGCTCACAAGCACTCGTCCAAGCAGTCTGTCTGAGGTGCTTCCTACTGTCAACTCTGGGTCTACTGATGATGTCAACAATAGCACAATGGTCTCAAGCATTTGTCCAAGCAGTCTGTCTGAGGTGCTTCCTACTGTCGACTCTGGGTCCACTAATGATGCCACCGATAGCACAATGCTCACGAGCACTCGTCCAAGCAGTCTGTCTGCGGTGCTTCCTACTGTCGACTCTGGGTCTACTGATGATGTCACCGATAGCACAATGCTCTTAAGTATTCGTCCAAGCAGTCTGTCTGAAGTGCTTCCTACTGTGGACTCTGAGTCAACTGATGATGTCACCAATAGCACAATGCTGGCAAGCACTCGTCCAAGCAGTCTGTCTGAGGTGCTTCCTACTGTCGACTCTAGGTCCACTGATAATGTCACCAATAGCACAATGCTCACAAGCATTCGTCCAAGCAGTCTGTCTGAGGTGCTTCCTACTGTCGACTCCGGGTCTACTGATGATGCCACCAATAGCACAATGCTCTTAAGCACTCGTCCAAGCAGTCTGTCTGAGGTGTCTTGTGCCACTGATGTAACCAAATATAGCAAGCATTCCTATTCACATGTTGTCAACAGACGTGCCATGTCGTCCTGATCCTTCAGCTTTTGATATCCTGGAAGATATTTGTGGAGGATATGTGTATGGCAATCAGAAAACCGAATGTCACATAGATATGGAAAGTTTTCATTCTATCATTGATGATCGTCATTTGTTGCAGGAGCCTGTAAAACTGCCCTTCCAAATAAAGTCATACAAGCTCATGGCAAAACTGTGCAGATGACGACTGACAATTCAGAAAGTGCAACTGAAGAGGACTCATCAGACACTTCAGAGAATAGTTCAGACTATCATGGTTCGGAGTCAGATGAATCTGAATCTGATGAGGAATCAATTGTATTTGACCAGCTAACAGATAATAGCTCACAATTCCAACCACGGCCTTGCAGAGGTAAAGCAGAGCTAGAAGCTAATGGCAAGTGCAACCGTCTTCTGATTCATCTTCTGATGGAAGTGACTCCTCATTTGATGAAATCCACATCGAGTATTACAAACAGAAGGAGGTAGAGGGTGGTTTGATCCGAGCTTACAACAAATTCAATGCGTGTTTGTTTTGTGAAAAACTTGTAAATGATGGCGGAGTAACTATGGGTGACTTCTTAAAGCCATCTAAGTTTGATGCTGTAATTCAAGCTGTTGAGGATTTGGCAGGACAGGATGAGGGGGAAGGTGGTGATCATGAGCTACAGCGTCCATCGTTTGCCCTCAAAGCAGGATATGATTTGGCCTGGCTTGCTCGGATTAAAAGAGGAAGGGCCATACGATCCCATGACATCACATCTGAAGAGGAAGCTAATAAGTTTCTGCAGCTACATAGATCAGAATGGGGTCTTAAAGTTTCTGCCTCAGCTTGCAATACCCTTAACACTCGCAAAAGCAAGAAACCTGTGAGTTTACCTAAAACCAGTGACCTTCAGAAACTGTCCAAGTATGTTACCAGTGAGGTTAAGAAATGCAATGAAATGTTCACAACTTCTTCTACTGCCAAATACAGCTTTTTAAAGCGGATGCAGAAAGTCACACTTGTACGTCTCTTGTTGTTCAACAAACGACGGCCATTGGAGCTCTCACAGATCACCACTGACACATACATTAATCGACCAGGATGGAACAACTCAAGGGTAGAAGAGCTGTTATGCCAGATGACATCTCTTGAAAAGAAGCTGCTTGAGAGTCACGACCTCTTGAAGATGATTGGAAAACGGGGGCGAACAGTCCCTGTTATTGTTCCTCCAGACTGCAGTAAATCACTAAATGCAATTTCCAAGTTGAGGCATCTTTTCATTCCTCCATCCAACCAGTATATGTTTGCGAGAAACACACCATCCACACACATGCAGGCTGGTCATGTTCTCAAAGAAATTATCTCAGAAGTGTCTCTTGACTCACCACAAGACATCCGCACAACTAAAATGCAGAAATACACTGCAACAGTTGCACAGATTCTAAGCCTACAGCCACACCAATTAGAATGGGTTGCTAGCCATCTTGGCCATAGCGTCAACATACATAAAGACTTCTACAGGGTGCAGGACTCAACAATTGAACTGTGCAAGGTCTCCAAGTTATTGATGGCCATTGATGCTGGTGATGTGGGCCAATGGGCAGGCAAGTCTCTGGATGACATACAAGTTGAAGGTAAATAAACACACATACTTACCAAAACTGTAGTGGTACCTTACTTAAGGGAGACTTTCCTATGGACCTTTACATCAGATTCCACCTTTTCTGACCCTTAACCCCAATTTTACACCATCCAACCCCAATATGTTTATGGTATTATTTTTTGGGACCAAGAGTCAGAGTTGTATTCAAGTTCCCTGCAAGACGTTTCACAAATCCACTCACAAGTCTTTCCATAAATGCCATTCACAAGAAACTATTGATGAACAATGACAAATGAATGCTTTTGAAGCGGTTCATTTGAAAAGCTAGTGATAAGACTAAAAGACTTGTGATGGACTTGTAGGGACTTGTGATCCACTTGCAGTGCCTTGAATACAAATCTGAAATCAATGTAGCCTATTTACGGCATTAAAAATCTGCCTCTAAATAGGAGCTGAGACATAAGGGTGACATTGAAATGTCAGCATATTCCATTTTGTCTCCCTAAGGTGCTAGTTATGACCATTAAGTGTCTCCTTATTAAACGGCATTTGTGGTTATAAGAAAGAACAATTAATTCAATATAGGATTAAAAGTTAGGTTGTGGTCATAGTTGCAAGATTCAGACAGATGGGGTGTTGCATGCCATGACAGTAGAGTACAGAGCAGAAGGCACACTTTTCTTGCCAATATGATCACAACCTAGAGGTCTTTATTCTGCAGCAAGACTAAGCCTTTTCACATTTGGTCTGTTTACATTTACTTAATAATGAGAATATTGGCACAATAGATGTGTAGCACTACCAGAAAAACAAGTTTTCTCATAAAAATTTTCAAAATTGTCATAATCGTCTATATTGTCTGTCTGTCTGTCTGTTTGGTTGTTTGTTTGTCTGTCCTTTCTTTGGTGTGTTTGGGGTATTTGTTGTGTGTGGGGTATTTGTTGTTATATGGGGCTTCTAGTTTGTTTTCTTACTGGCTACCCACTTCTTCATTGGATATTGTTTTTGTAAATTATATGCAGATATTGAGATGGAAGCAACTGATGAAATTGATGACGATGGAGATGAAGATGAACAGGAAATGAACCAGGGTAGATTTAACAATTTTTTTACAAACATTAACTTTACTATTCCTGTGCAGCTCATGCAGCTACATTATGGGATATAACTAACTCATGTTGGCTAAAGACATCAAATAAATTGAAACAAGGGTGCATTGCCTGCCTTGATTCATTACCATTATAATTGGAATTGAAATTACATAATGAATTGAGAGAGCCAGTCAGTAGCCGTGTCACGCACACAGCCCTGTTTGACGTCAGTTTCTCGTCCCGAAAAAGCGCATGGCCCAAAAGCGTACGCAAGATTTTACGAGATGTATTCGAGATTACAGAAAAACACAAAAAGTGCCTCAATACATGCACTGTTTGGCCAAGATGGCTAAATAAGTCAAAAAGTGGAAATCGTGTGTTTTATTTTGATAACAAAAATAACTGCTTTTGACAAATATAAAGTGTTGTTATGGCCTGTCAAACAAAATCATATTTTTTATCAACAAAATCGAGGGCCGTTAATTTTTAGGTGTACATTCGATTCTTAAAAAAGGCCAAAACAAATGTCAAGGCTTAGTACATAAAGGCAAGTATACGCTTCATTTTCATGTGAAACACGTGCAGAAGTCTTCTAATGTTTGGTCCAAATTGCCTGTTAAAAAATGAAGACTTTTGCGAGATTTCATGATTCACAATCACATGTACGCATGTAAATGAACGTAAGTAGGCCAATGGCCTGAACAGCACGTGCGAACGTGCAATGAATGACTTATGAATATTAAGCAGGCCATCTCAAGCTCGACTAATCAGTGTGCAGGCGATGCGTATGGGGTCACAAGGTCACACCGTGTTTGGGTTCCTCACTCTATGCTTTACAATGGTGACGATCTTTTCGCGTTGTGAAAAATGAAAGTTGTTGGAAACATTAGGTGTACATAGAATTCTTAAAATACTAACGACATCACGTTCACGAGATTACTTGTAGATGAAGGTTCACTCTTTCCTTTGATTACTTTGGGAGACTTTCGTCGTTCTAAAAAAAACACCGGAAATTGCATGACCTAATTTTTAGTCGATTTGTCCGTGAAATAATATCGTCAAAATGCATGGAAATCTTTCTTTATAGAAAAAAATACCTTGATGAATGTATGTAGTAGGTCTTTAACTACCCAAAACAACTTTGTTTGTTTGGATCGGTTGTGGTTTGCCAAGAAAATTGCGAATTTTCTGAAGCCCTTTTTACGGCCATCATTCGCTGGCCTCGCGTTGCTATCAATTGTGTAGACAAGAAAATAGAGCAGCTACGAGTGCACGGCTACTGACTGGAGCTTTGAAAGATGACATAAAAATTACCTGTTACCTTCCTGTTTTCTTTGTGGAAAATTCTACGGATAACTGTTCAATGAATGTTTATAAATTCCATGCAAAATCATTTTGTTGAAATTTAATTTTCAATAAAAGTCTTCTTCTTTTTTTTCTAGTCTCACTTCAAACCTGTTTCAACAAGTCATCATCAGCCAGAGAACCAAGCCCTTCATGTGCACCTAGGTGTACTCCAAGAAGAGGTAGGTTGATATTTGCCCCCCCCCCCCCAACTCATTAAATTTACACCACTATGACTTCGCGCCTCTTTTTCTTTTCTTTTTTCCTCTTTTTTTTTCTTCCTTCCTATTTTTTTTTTGGTTGCTTTTCCAGGGGGGGGGGGGCAAGCGCCCCCCCTCCTTGCCCCCCTGTGCAACGCCCATGCCTAAGTGAAATTAAATTGAATTGTTACTAAAGCAACTATAAACATTTCAGTTTAACTTACTACTTTCTTGATACATGTACATTGATATCAGGCCCATTGATAGTAGGCTGCTTATGTCGTGCCCGGCAATATCTTCCTCCAGCAGTTATGCTCTACTTGTATAAGTCCACAATGTGTGCTGTCATGGAATACTGTTGTCATATTTGGGCTGGTGCTCCAGCTTGTCATTTGTCCCTGCTTGAAAAAATTAAAAGACGTATTGCAAATCTAGTAGGACGTGACCTAGCTTCTTCCCTGGAACCTCTCAGTCGTTCTGTAGCTTCTTTGAGCCTCTTTTACATATGTTAATTTGGCAGGTGCTCCAGTGGACTTCCACTGGTTGTTCCACCTAAACATACATTTTGCTGCTCCACATGTTTATCTGCCCATTCTCATCCTTACACTGTTTTCCCCAAAGCGAATACTAGGAGATACTCATCCAGTTTTTCCCCTCACTTCTTGCATCCTGCTTTCAATCCACTTACGATCTGTCTCAATTAAAACGCAACATCAATAGTCGTCTTTCTACTTTTTTCATTTCCTCTTTGATTATTCCCATTCTTCCTTTTTAGTCGTCACCTTGAGTGGCCCGTCTTGGGCCTTGTGATTGGCTATCCCAAAAAAATTTCAAGAAGAGGAACCATGCATCCAGAATGTGTGATCCACCTTAGCTGGGGAAACTCAGTCCTGCATTCTTGTGGTCTTGGGTTGAATGGTCAGTCTGTCTACATCCCAACCACTGCAAGATGTAGCTGTATTACATTAAACAATATAATGTGTAACACACAGGCAAGGAACAGGGCCTGCATCCTTAACATTTGTTTAGAAACATATTTTTTTTGTGTATTCTTTAGTCGAAACTGAAACCAGATCCAGCTCACGTGAGATGCCATCCGAGTTAGCTGAAGGATCAAGACCTCTTCGTGTATCAGGAAAGGGTGGGTTCCATGATATTGTTTGCAAAACACATGTTTCTGATAAAAAAAGATTGATCTGTGAAAACTCTTTAAAAATTTAAAACGACCTGCATACAGGGCGGTTCCACAAAAAAAAGGAAACCCAATTGTAATTTATATAATATCTAATGAACATTTCCAAATAAATTATAGACCAAATGAAAGATCCATGTCTCCTCTTTCCAGTGATACCCTGATTGTGTGTCTGTGACCATGGATGACTGAGCAGTCACTGTTATTCTGTCAAGGGTCAAAACCTGCACTGGGCCAAGTTGTTGCAAACTGGCAATTGGTATTCAGGGCATGTGAACCGGCTTTTTTTAACGAAAGAAGACAACATTTTCTTGACAACAAATTATTCAATGTTGACACTGTGATTAAACCACTCTCATTGTTGAAGTTAACTCCTTTTGAACCAATGTCTTTAATGTCACTTCCACCTCTACTTTCCACACAAAGCTTTGAATGTTGTCCCATTTCGCCCACTGCCATTTCAGCCGTTGCATAACAAACCAGCCAGTCATCCATGGTCACAGACACTTGTCTATAATTTATGAGGAAAAAGTTATTTGATTTTGTACATATTCATTTACTTTTGGGTTTCCTATTTTTATACACACCCCGTATATGTTTTAATTAATCATGTTAACATGTTGAATTTAACCCAATCAATTTTGATTTAACACTTCTGAGTGATTATAAAGTGCTGTCATTGACATAACTCTGTAAGAGTTGAGTTTGATTTGAGAAGTTGTATTTACATATAACTGTAGTGATTGTAGTTTTTATTTAAATAGGATTTATTATGGGAAATGCACCATTTCCACGTCTGAAACTGAGCCTTTCTCCCACCTTTCTAAAAAAGGTGACATTATATAATTTAGCCCAGACAATAGTGTTGCCATGGGCAATACGTGTAATGTAAATATTTAATTTATGCACTGATGGTGTAATTTATAACATCTTTCTTTTTATTATCATGATTGCATTTGAAAAAGACTTCTACATTTGTAATATGGGATGGTTGCTAAAATTGACTGCGTACATGTACATTGTACATTTATCATGTGGAATAATTTGTTTATAAAAATATTTATGTTTATTTACAAATATTTCTATTTAGGAGACAAATTTCCTTGGTCCAAACAAGAGACATCCTGCATCTGGGCACAAATGAGAGAACTCATCTTGAAAGAAAAGGTACCAGGGAAGAAGGAATGTCAAGCTTGTATCACAGCTTCAGTTCCCATATTGGACAAAAGAACCTGGCAGTGCGTAAGTATAAGGTCTATAATATAATAAACGCGGTCAGGAGAAAAAGCACAAGATAAAGGCTACTGCAGTACAAAGTACTACAGTGCTTTGTATTGGTACTGTGTGTTAAGTACCACACGAAACAGTAACGTACATGTAGCTTGAAGAGGGGCTCTAAAGTCTTTTTATTTTTTTTCTGCACTTTTTTTTCCAATAGTCAAAGAATCCTCAAGGGAGTAATCATGGCAGTGGGAAAACCTCCATTAAAATGTTGTCAAAAGTCTTTTTAGTTGATGCTCCTTTTGTATGAAACCTGAGCGTGACGACACTTGTACAAACAAAAAGTAGGCCTGTATATTTAATACAGCGTGTGTCCCAGAAAGCCTGCAGCTTTTTTGACGAGGCTCTAGCATCGGTGCGGAAAAAGTACCACTATTATTTTTATACCATTTTAAGGCTTGGAACCTGAACTTTATCGCCGCTGAGTATTGCCTTGATGTTTAAAATAGTTTTCAAATAAGTTGTGTTCAAAATGTAAAGGCATGTGGAAAAAAAAATCAACAGATTTCACGGACTATTTAAGTCAAGATTTTATTAAAGAATCTTAAATCTACCTCACTTTGATTGATAGTCATGCACACGCAGACATGAACTGAGAATTCCCTTTCAAAAAATGTACAGACCTACCGGTATATAGTTGTTAATATGACAAATTTTTTTTTCAATTTTTAATGGAAGGGTATCAAAATAAAATGATATTTTTTACCATTTAAATATTAGGCAAGAGACTTGTGATCTGTTTTCAACTTTCATAAGGACTCTGGCTATTAGAAAGTGTGTGTAGGAAAAAAATATTGAATTTGACCTGAGAGCCTCTTCTTAATAACCCATGAAATACATGTACATGCACCACATTTTCCTGCATAATCTTTAAAGTATTTGTGTTTCAATTAAACAACAGTGATTGGGTATTATCGATCGTTGGAGTTGAAAGTAATAATCGATTGTTGGAGTTGAAAGTAATTAATGTTAAAGTTGATGTTTGAGAATGTTTTTGATGAAAAACTTGGGGGATTTGCAAATCAAACCAATGTATTGTAATTAATGGATTTTTAACCAAAACATTCTATCAAGGGAGAGCCTATTTTCATAAAAAAGACAAACATTCACTTTCAGTCACATTATATTCACATTAAATTCTAATAATTTCAAGCTGAAAGGTTGGAGTAATTTTTTCTTATGTTGATTTTGTCCTCAAGTTGTAGGGCGGCAAAGTTATGAAGCTTCAGTTGATATATCATGTTTTTTTTTTCAAAGGAATTTTCTTACTAATTGTATGTTTTCGAATAATGCTTGTTTATGAAAATCACTTGACCCCAACTCATTGTTAGTCACCACTCTCGACAAATGCATTAAAGGTAGAGTACTGCCATTGGTGACTGGTGGAAATACAACTCTCAACTTTCAATGTAATTGTGAAATATGCAAATCAAAGGTTTATCGCCATCAAGGAAAGTATCAGGACTATTCGAGTGCTCATGCTAAAAATTTAATAACAGTTATTGGGCTTTGTCGATTGTTAGAGTGGTTATTGTAATAGTTGATGTTTGAGAACGCTTTTGACAAAAAAAACTTGGGTGGTTTGCAAATCAAACAAATGTATTGTAATAAATGGATTTTTCATCAAAACATTCTTTGTATGGAGAGCCTGTTTTCAGGGGGAAAATAAGACAAACAATAACTTCTATGAATTCAGTCACATTATATTCACAGTAAATTCTAATAATTTCAAACGGATAGGTTGGAGTATATTTTGTCTCCGTTGAATTTGTCCTCAAGTGGTAGGGCGGCAAAGTTATGAAGCTTCAGTTGATATATCGTGTGTTTTTTTATCAAAGGAATTTTCTTACTAATTGTATGTTTTCGAATAATGTGTGTATGAAAATCACTTGACCCCACCTCATAATAAGTCACCCCCCTCGACAAATGCATTAAAGGTAGAGTACTGCCATTGGTGACTGGTGGAAATACAACTCTCAACTTTCAATGTAATTGTGAAATATGCGAATCAAAGGTTTATCGCCATCAAGAAAAGTATCAGGACTATTCGAGTACTCATGCTAAAAATTTAATAACAGTTATTGGGCTTTGTCGATTGTTAGAGTGGTTATTGTAATAGTTGATGTTTGAGAACGTTTTTGACAAAAAAAACTTGGATGGTTTGCAAATCAAACAAATGTATTGTAATAAATGGATTTTTCATCAAAACATTCTTTATATGGAGAGCCTGTTTTCAGGGGGAAAATAAGACAAACAATAACTTCTATGAATTCAGTCACATTATATTCACAGTAAATTCTAATAATTTCAAATGGATAGGTTGGAGTAATTTTTTCTTATGTTGATTTTGTCCTCAAGTGGTAGGGCAGCAAAGTTATGGAGCTTCAGTTGATATATGTGTGTTTTTTATCAAAGGAATTTTCTTACTAATTGTATGTTTTCGAATAATGCTTGTTTATGAAAATCACTTGACCCCAACTCATTGTTAGTCACCACTCTCGACAAATGCATTAAAGGTAGAGTACTGCCTTTGGTGACTGGTGGAAATACATCTCTCAACTGTCAATGTAATTGTGAAATGCAAATCAAAGGTTTATCGCCATATCAGGACTATTTGAGCGTACCGGTAGAGTACAGTCATTAGTTGCTGGTGTAAAATGTGATTGTGAAATGCGAATCAAAGTTTTATTGTCATCCAGTAAAGTACCAGGACTATTTGAGTGTTCATGTTTAAATTTAATAAAAGTTATTGGGTTTTTCGATTGTTAAAGTGGTTATTGTAATAGTTGATGTTTGAGAACATTTTTGACAAAAAAACTCTGGGGTTTCGATTAAAAATATTTTATCCAGGGAGAATCTATTTGAAAACAAATCACATACCGGTACATAAAGTCAGTCACATTATAATATATATTCACAGCAAATTTCAACAATTCCAAAAAGTGGAAGTGATTTTTGTCTGTTGAATGGTCGATTTTACAGACTTGTATGTACTTTTCTGTAAGTTGAAGGGCGGCAAAGTGTTATTTGCAGCATTTTACCTCAAGACACAGTCTTTTCTCTAGTACGTGAGTTAAGGCCCCTGGAAAATTCTGCTTCAAAATGACATATTTTGGGGGGATCTTTATGTACATTTGTGTAGGTGTCTGCATGTAGTCAAGGGTAAAAGGTAGTTATGTATGGGTTTTGATGGGTTTTTTTGGTTTTATTTTGGAGGGGGATAAAACAATTTTCCTGACAAAAATAATGTCCGGGTCTTCAAAAAAGGGTACATAGGTAACATAAGCCGATGTTGTTTTTGGAAAAAATGTTGCAACCTGCACTTCAGCAGTTGTGTACAAAGTCTATAATCAAGAAAACTGTCCAAATATTTCCTTAAAAAAATTGGAAAGTCCCGGATTCATGTCTTATCATCATTTTTTTGCAATAACTGACCTTCATTGAGATGATATATGAAGAAAAATTGGCGTCAGGCTGCAACATTATTTCCTTGTTTTTTTTTTGGGGGGGGGGTCCTAAATATAACATGTATACGGCATTATATTTCAGGAGCCGGATTTTAAGTAATGAGGCAAGTTGTATTGTTATTGCACAGAAGATGTGATCTTTGGAGACTGGACCCAATATTATGTGATTATCGCAAACGAAAATGTTTTTTTTTTTTTTTAGGATTTGTAAGGATTTGAAATCGGGACAGGTCACAACTGCTCTTGCTGTCATTTGAAAATAAATATTCAGTTTGAATAGTGATACTGATATAAGCCCCAAACATTGTGTCTGATTGTTTTCTCATATTCAGGCATGCAACTTTTCCTCAGATCAGCTGATTTCGTCTTTTTTTACTTCCCATGTGTGCCATTGAAAATAGAAAAACACTGTACAAAGTCTGGGAAAAATGTGAATTTCCTCTTTTGTTTGTGATTTCCCAGTTGCATGCCTGCATATTAATTCCGGAAAAAAATGAAGCAAATGGGTCTCCATAGGGTAACAACACATTCAATCCTTGAATAAAGTAGAAAGTCTGTGATTGGCTAAATTTCATGCACTTTTCTCATATTTAATCCGAAAAAAAATTGGAAGCAAAAGTGAATCATTACAACAAGGGTCTCCATGGGGTAACACATTCAATCCTTGAATAAAGTAGAAAGTCTGTGATTGGTTAAATTTCATGCACTATGCAAATTACCTACACACAATTCGTCTCCACAAGGATGATTTATAAGGATAGTCAGGCACTGATAACTTTGTCTCCACAGGGCAGGACTCCATAAGGTAGTAGATTCAGGTATGGGATGATATCCAGTGTGTAAAGATCGTGCCTGAGTTTGATAAACGCATTAAACTTCACACATATGTTTGATCTGGTACACGGTACCCTGTGGAGACATTTGCACAAAAGATTGTAAACGTCTCCACAGAGCAATTTCTATACGTGAATTTCCAAAAGGTTATCACGAAATAGATAAATGGATTTTGCTCAAAAACTAGGAATTTCGAATCGCAAATTGAAGTATTTTATGTAAGGGTTATTAAGTCCGAATTTCAACTCAGAAAATGAATTGTGGTTAAAAGAGGCGCATTTGCAGGTACACCTTCAAGCTTGAAAACTTAAGTACACGAGAACAAAGGAATTACTCCACAAGGATGCAAATTCCAGCATGCGTGTTCATGAGAAAACAAATCATGTGTGGAGCCATCATATCGAGAACTCACTGAATTTGTTGTGTTCACTTAAGCTCAAACCTCTGTGCAGGCCAGTTTCCGGGCGAGAATCCCGGTAAAAATGCCCCCTTTTTCGATGTTTCGAGTCATAGTTTGATAACCAAGCGGTCTTTTTCAATGGGGGTAAACGGTTCTGTACAATTTAACTCTTTCTCTTTCTCATGGTATATGTAATTTTTTTTATCTTGAAAAAAATCCACGTACTTTCGGCTTGGAAAATGTGAACTTTTCATCATTTTCCTGTGTAAACGCACCGATTGAGCGCCCTCGCGTCAACTCTTTTGACTGTAACTCCTGACTAGAGTATCAAATTGTGTGGGGGTAAACGGAATCGAATAGCTTAGCTCCTCCTCTTTCCTTACATGTTAAACTTGTTATGATTAGGTTGAAAAAAACCGCCGTACTTTTCACAAAGAAAAAAAGTGGCCAATGACAACATTCGATCGATAAGGCATCGTTCGAGACTTACATCAATGTACCATTGCTTACCACGTGTTTCGTGATCTTGGACTTTGCTCATCACCTGTTTTTCAAAACACATTTTCTCCAATTCTACTTTAGATAAGACATTTAAAAACTATCCATTTGTAAATCAGTTATCTGGCATTAAAACTGTGGTCTTTTTAGGAGTTAATTTCATTTTAAAATAATGTAATTTTGGATCTGAATACTGTTCACTTCAAGGCAGTTATAGAAATTTGTGATGGAAAGAACGTGCGCTTGTTTATTGGGCTGTACCATTTTGTTTGTGGGGAGGATATCTATATGCATATACACGTTAGTGTATACGTCAGATTTCTTGAAGAATGCAAAAATGAAATAAGATGTTTATATCAAGTTTGACAAAATCGGACAAGAAGTTGTACTACTAGGCACACCTTCACATCGATATGTGCACAAATCCTACATTGTCATGTATAGGTTTGTTTTAACCATTTTATGAATGGAATGTACCGGGCCACATTTTAGGGTTGAACGCACAGCCACACAGGGCCAGCGTTAATCCGATTATGTAGCCCTGGACCTCTGTGTGGTACTCTGCGCGCCAGATTTAAACTGTAAAATTAAGTGAACAAAAGTGGGGGTAGCAAATTCATATATAAAACTACCAAGTTGTTACGAAATACCTTAATAGGATGTTGGTAATAAATGACAGTCTAAAGCATACTGTAAAATTAGGGCATCTGGTGTGAAGTCATTTTCAAATGGTACTTTTGTATACATTTCCAACTTCGGTGGTCGGCCGACCACCGTTGAAAAAACCTAACCTAATTTACCATTTTTTTCAGTCCAAATTTTGTTTGCTATTTGTTCCATGCATGTTCATGAACGGGTGCAGGCAAGCTAGACTGGTTCCCTTACCTTACAATTTCCGGCATTTTTTATCCTTCATCTGTAGAACATTTTTGTTTTTCTTGGTTTTTCCAGCATTTTCGAACAAGCCACGAGGGTACATTGCTCCTTCTTCACATCATAATGGTTTTCTTATCCACTTTACACATGATGCTTCCTTAACGCAAACCTCCCATTATTTGATCTTCCGGTACTAAATGTTCACTGACATGTTCATGTTCTGTCTAATGAGTGTATCAAATATAAATCTCCATTTTTTTTAAGCTTCATGTCCACACCATTTGCTTTTCATAATGTCATTGTATATTTATATAATATAAAACTGTGGTGCATTATCAATTTTTGCAGTAATTATAGAGACAACAGAAATGTCAGCTGAAGAGGACATAATCTGTTAAAGATTGCAAACTGTAGACTGTATAGACGAGTATGTTTACTAAAAGAACTATAAAGTAAAGTAGGTGCTCAAAAGATTAATTTTATTTTAGGTCTTGTCGTAATTAGAATCTGTTGTTTGGGTTATTAGTCTGCACTGGAATTATTCTAGAAATTAAATTGTTCTAATGTGCACAAAACATGTACAAGTTTAGTTTACCATTTTGATTAGGGACAAAAGTCACAATGAGTAACATTGCCACGTTATGCTAAGTGACAGGACTTTCAGTTTAGTAATGCTGTTGGTGGTTACTTCACATTTTCAATGTACATGTATCAAATTGTTGCACATTTTTCCTTCAACTTCATCACTGGCGGTGACAGTTAACACTGAACTTTTGAAGAAACAGATTTATATACTTTGGTTTTTTTAAGATAACGAATGTCAGTGATGAATTGCGAACAAATAAAGCAGAAGCTGAATAGTGGATCAACTTTTATTTTCTCAGAAGTAAAATATGATCAAATAGCGTGCTTGTGGTGGATTGCAGAATAAAATACTTTATTTTTTAAATTTGACCCATGTCATTTTTCTCTCTAGCTTTTCTGAACTTGCAAGGATACCAGGAGATGTTTTCTTTTTGTACCCTATTTATATATAAAAAGGAGTTTAAAACAAAACATGATAAAGTCGCTCTTTCCATTTATACTTTCATTTCCTTTTTATACTTTCCTATACATGTAATACAAAACACATACTCCGCATGCCAAACGAAGAGCCTGCAAACGTGTATGCCCTTTATACACCACCCCAGCGGAGAAGGAGACCAGGAAGACAACTCACATCATACCTAACTTGTATTCAACGCTTGCTTGGAGAAAGTGATGGCATGCCGCGACCAGACCAAATCGCAACACTTGCCCAAGATCGCAATAAATGGAAGAAGCTTGAAGTCGACTACTCCGCAGCCGAAGGATGATGAATACCAAACAATTCCTAGAAAGTGAAATCAATAAGTTTTCTACAAAAAGTCATAAAAGGAAAGCGAGAGGTGAAACAGATGGTGCAGCTTGACTAAAATGAATGTTGGGAATACTTAGGAACCAATATTGGTTATTACAGTCAATCTGGGTTTTTTTTTTAGAGCGTATAGGCTTAGGAATAACCTTCTTGGAAAAAATGACAACATTCATTGAGGGGGAAAAACTCTCGGAATGCAACTGATTTCAGTATTTCAACAAGCCAATGTTGCAATCAACAAAATTAAATTAATGCTTGAGATCTCAACATTGTGGCAAAGCTACCCATTGAACACAGATTAAATCAAATCAGGCTTTGCCCTTCATCGACATTTTAACACTGTTACCTCCCGAGTGAAAGTTGGAAATATCACTCTGGTGGGACTCGAACCCACGACCTCCCGCTTTCTAGTGCAGATGTCTTACCACTCGACCACCGAGCTAGATCGGTTGGCTGGTTCGAATCTGATGTACATAGCAGCGGGTACCGCATAAATGCGGCGAACACAGATTGGAAACAACATGCATTATATGGATGAAAAATCTCAATTGCCGAGTTAATACAGAAGGCGTTGGAGCAAGTCATTTAATATAATATCACCTTTTAAACGCAATGACCCTAAAACCTGTTTCGTCCCCAAAAAAGCAAGCAATTTATTTTGTATTCCGACTGTTTGGAACAACAAAGAAAATGACACATAATACTTGTTTCAACAGCTGTCAACAACTGTAGTACACAATACAACCCTGCTTTGGCAAACAAAATGATTTATAAAATCTTTTTTTTTAAGACGGGCCTTCAAAAGGACTTTGTTTAATATTTTTAACTTTTAAACTGGTTTATCGCTGGTGATGTTGGAAGACAATTGTGACGACGACTCTCGAAATTGTAATTTGTTGGGCGAAAGTGGTTTTAGGGTCATTGCGTTTAAATGGTGATATAACAGATTGAGCTATTTCATAATTTTTTCATCTGAAAGTAGTTTATGAAATTAGCTTTCCAGTCATTCTTTTTTGTGCTACATATATTTTTAAATATGAAATACATTTTTGGGGGGTTTGGGTTCCGCTTTCTTGACTCGCCCTGTATATCATCATCGGAGGTGAGATGGCCGGTTTGAGAAAAGTCGTGACCTTGACGCGACAGTTCGTTGCAAAAGTATTTGTATATCAAGGTATTAATAATTTATCATTATTTTTTGTATTGATTATTTAAGAGGGAAATATCGGGGAGAATAGTGGAGAAAACTAACCATCTTGGCGAGGAGGATATCATTTAAAAGGGAATTATGGATGAGAATCAACATCTTAGCTAGGAGGGTATTTTGTAGAAGGAATTATGGAGGAGACTAACCATCTTGGCTAGGATGATATTTTTTAGAAGGGAATTATGGAGGAGACTAACCATCTTGGCTTTGAGGATTCTTTTAGAAGGGAAATATTTAGGAGACTAACCATCTTGGCTTCGAGGATATTTTTTAGAAGGGAATTAAGGAGGAGACTAACGATCTTGGCCAAGAGGATATTTTTAGAAGGGAATTATGGAGGGGACTAACCATCTTGGCTGGGATGATATTTTCTAAAAGGGAATTATGGAGGAGAACCATCTTGGCTAGGAGGATATTTTTTAGAAGGGAATTATGGAGGGACTAACCATCTTGGCTTGGATGATATTATTTTAGTAGGGAATTATGGAAAGGACTAATCATCTTGGCTTCGATGATATTTTTAGAAGGGAATAATGTAGGAGACTAACCATCTTGGCTAAGAAGATATTTTTTTTAGAAGGGAATTATGGAGGGGACTAACCATCTTGGCTTGGATGATATTTTTTAGAAGGGAATTATGGAGGAGAACCATATTGGCTTGGATGATTTTTTGGAGGTGATTCATGGAGAATGTCAAGGATCTTCATGAGGAAAAAAAATTGTAGATGGAAAGTTGAGGTTTATTCAATGAACAATTAAACTGTATTAATTCATTGTTACTTAAAGATGGTCTTCCAGAGAGGAGAAAACGGAAGTCGATAAGGGATGTCACTAAGATAATTGGAGAGCAAAGATCGATGTCATCAGGTAGATGTCTTTCTTGTGCTTCTATACCAAGGTTTTAACTTCAATTTAATAAATCATAATGGAGGAGACTAACCATACTGGCTAGGAGGATATTTTTAAGAAGGAGTTAATAAACAGACAAACCATTTTGGCGAGGAGGATATTTTTAGAGGGCATTATTAAGAAGACCAACTAGGATGATATCTTTCAGACAGAACTATGAAGGCTAATCTTCATGGCGTGGAGGATATTTATATTGGGGACGACTGATGGTGAAGTAGGAATATTAAAACTATAACACCAATATTAGTTATTTCTAGAGTAAAACAAACACATTTTATTTTAAAGAATGTAAAAAACCCGTAACTTTTTTGACACAAATTACCAATACAGTGAAATCTCGATAAGTCATACCTCAAGGAAACAGGTTCAAAATTTGACTTAAGCAGAGTTTTGAGTATAGTAGGGTTGTATATCATTGTTATACTACTGAAGGCAATGGATTCTTTGTTTGACTGAACAGTTGTTTTGAGTTATCAGAGTTTGACTTATCGAGATTTCACTGTATAAATAAAATACAAAATGATATAATGATGTTAATGAATTATTAAGATCAATATACTTTAAGAAAAATTAAAATGTGATGGTGAGACCAACAATTTTTGTTTGTTTGAAGAGGCAGTTCAGATGTATTTACATGGTATATGAAAACAAAATAATATAATTGTTTTTCACTGGATTTATATATTACAGGAATTTTCAATGAATTTGGTGAAGGGATGTATTTGGTGTGCGAAGATTATCGACAAGGCAAGTACACAATATGCATTTTTCAAGTTCTATTAAAATAAAAGTTCTGTTATAATAAAAGTCTCTTATTTAAGGGGAATGCGTTTATCTAGGCAATTATAATTATTTTGCCAAAGTAGATCATTCTAATGGGGGATGGTTTTTCTAATCTTCTTTAAGTTTATTGAAAAATACCTTTCTTTAATTATTAAAAACAATTCATGCCTTGTGGATAACCAAGGGCGCTGTTTCTGTGATGTCATTTCAGGGAGACACTGTTCTTATTATCTGTTACTCTGTAGAAATTCTGAACCAAAATTGTTTTCACTGAAATATTTATGAGAAAGGTTTGTTCAATGGCTTACTGCCATGTTTTGACATAACAACGAATTACTAAAGAAAAAATTATGACAACGAGATATCCAAATTTCTGGCAACTTTTGGTGCAACACTAATTGCAACGTTGTGGTTTCTGTCTGATATGACATCACACTTTCGCTCTTTAATATGGAAATTTGTATTTGAAACAAAAGAAACTATTTATTTACAAAAATAACATGTAGAATTGCAGAAGGCCGAACAGTCCAATAGTCGAGCCATTTTTGCCTCTTCAATTGTGTTGTAGGTTTGTGTGCTTAGTCTATGGGAGAGAATTAAACAGGGACAAAGGGAAATATAAAGCATTGTTCTCGGGAGTATAGTAAAACAAGAGTGAGTGCACTGTGTGTGTTATTTCTGTGACATTCGCCTTTAATGATGCTTGAAAAATGTTAGTATTGTGATTGGAAGTAGAGTGTACATATGTAAAATTTTGGAATGGTTTCTGGTAAAAAATGTAATTTATCGTATTGTAATGTATGGTGGTTGATGGAAATGCATAGGTCTGAGAAGTATACTGTGATTAGTATGGATTTTGGATAGATGTGGGCGAGTAGTTTGATGAGATGTGTACGGTTGAACTCTTTGGTGTTTCACATGATGATGAAGCTGTCGTCCATGTATCTTTGAAATATAAAAATGTTTGGATGTTTGTGATGATTATGGAAGTTGTATTCTCTGGGAGCTAATATGAGGTTTGAGAGTTGTGCTGAGTGGTATGATCCCATTTGTATCGCCAGATTCTGTTGAAGATGTGATTACCTATTTTGAAGTTGCTGTAATTGCTGGTGAATGTATGTAGTTCTTTGAAATATGTGTGAAATTCTGGAGGGTATTCCGGCAAGGTGGCAAGTTTGAGAAGTGTGTTATAGATATCTTGTGGGGCATTCTAGCATGGGGAAATACTCATAGTACTTATCTGAATAAATTATTAATAGTACAGAAGAAGCCGGTGAGAGTCATCACAAATTGCGGTTGCAGAGAACACTCTGCGCCCCTAATTAGACAATATAAAACACTAAATATTTTTGAACTGTACAAATACCATCTAGGAATCCTAATGTTGAAATTCGAAGGTAACCTACTACCTACAAATATCAGAGCCATGTTTGTGAGGAATCTAGATGTCAATTTACATAACACACACACAAAATTCACATTGGTAAGGCTAGGACTGCATCATTCATGAAAACAGTTAGACACCAAGGTCCCCTTCTCTGGAATCAGCTTACCCCTATACCCTTCTTCCGGACTGTGCATAAATTCAAAAGATATCTGAAAAATCTACTTATTTCCGGTATTATATAAGACATGCTTCCATAATATTCACATCTGTATAAGTCACATTCTATTATAATCAAATGTTATATTGTAAATCGGTATATTTTCAATTTCCTTCAGTTTTTCTACTATTATGCCAAGTAATTAATTAATTAATTTATTGATCACTGATTTAATTTATAGTTTTAATTATTGTTTATTTCATAAGTTATTCACAAACGGGACCAGGCTCTGTATAAGCTTAGGCTTTTTTTCCTGGTTCCCACATCTGTCACCATTTATGTTTAATTGATCAAAGTGTTGTACATGTATTAGCATTCTATTAAGTTTAGTTATTGTTGTAGTAAATAAACTGTTGCATTAGCATTATTTTAATTTGTGGCAAATGGAAAATAAAACAATACAATGCAATATGATGTTGGTATGTAAGCTTTCAAATTCTAATGTAATCAAGAAAAGGTCGTCGTGCTAGTGGATGTCTAGGGTCTTAAGAGCTTCAACATATGTAGTGAATTTGTAATAATTGGCCATGGAAAATGGTTTTTAAAAAATATTGTTTAAAAACGCAATAAATATTAAAATGTTGAGTCTCACTTCACCAATGTCAGTGTCAGCTGAAGAAGATGTAATCTTTTCCCTCAACGAGGTTTAGAGAAGCCAAGTTGCTCTCAAAACTGCCACCAGTTAGGTCCTGATTGTCAAAAAAAAATTACAAAGTTATTTCATGTTTAAGCGTTATTATATTGAAAAATGTTGATAGCAGCAGCTGCATACGTTCAATGCTACTGCTGGTCTCGTAATGATGAGAATCTATTTTTTTTGTTATTGGTTTAAATTGGAAATGGAATTACTCTAGAAATGATACTTTTCTAGTTTACACAAAACATGTACAAATTAAGGTAATCATGAAATTCCTCATTCAGTTTGATTTGGGGAAAAATGGTAATTAGTAACAATGTCAGATTATGTAAATGGTAGTGTATCCTCGACCCTCCATTATCTGCGCAGGTAACGCTTGCATACGCGCGCGTTGTCACACACAAATTCAAGATAAATGCGTAGAAAAAGGACCGCGTAGCCTTAGGGGGTCTGACAATACAAAAATGTACAAAACAAATTTAATTGTGGACAGAAATCGACAATTTTTCTGCAGAACGTTTTTAAAGGAATAAGACACCTACCATTTTGACACAGATGATAAAAGGTGGTGCAGGCTGACTGAAATGAACAATCAGCACACTAGGCTTTGGAATAACCTGCATGAAAAAAAGGAATTTTATTTGTAATAAAAAGCCGTATCCTCTATGAGAGATCCCGTTTGCTATTTCCCAGGTTTGCAGCATTCCTTCTGTTGCTAGCATCGTGACTTTGGGCGTGATCCATGGCTACATGGCATATAAAGGTTTAGACTAGCACACCTTGAACAAAGACATTGACAAAATGGGGAACCGCCAACACAGCTCAGTTGGTAGGGCACTGGAATGGCAGTCCAGAGGTCAGGGGTTCAAACCCTGCTCCAGTCAATTTCTTTGTTCAACTATTACAAATGATGTTTGAACAATGCAGTAACTTCACTCTGAGAGGACTCTTAGCCGGTTCAAGCCGGGATTATTTTGACAAGAATGGAACGAGGCGCTGGAAACCATCACCCTTGTGCAGCACACTCATGTTTCAGGCCTCGCTCGCTGCAAGCGGGTCGCTCACGGATATTTGTGTGTGTGTTTATCTGTCATCCGTTCCAAATACTGCAAAACCTTTGCAGATATACACATTATCCAGCACAAACTGGTTAAGAAAACTGTGAGATCAGTGTTTCTAGCTAGTGAGGTCTTTTTAAGACAAAACATTACATTTAATACATGTTAAGGCTATTATCAACAAAAGAGTTACGCTTTTCATGCAGCGCCTACTCAATTTCGACTTGTTGGAGACAATAAAACTCCCAAAATATAAGAATTTTCAGTCGCACAATTTCAGACATTTTCCACAAGTGTTCCAAATGGCTAGATCGCAGGTTTCGAAAATAAACTCTTAGACTTCAACACAGAGACAAGGGCCCACACTACATCCAACAAAACAACACGGTTGTCCTGCCCCCAGATCTGAAAAGAGGACAGTGATCCAACTTTTCAGACCCGAGTTCAAGAGGGGGTAAAATTTACAACTACTTAACTTTGAAATCGACAAAAGCTGCCCGACATCTTCTTCACCAGCAACCCTCATCTTCTTCCTCATGGACCTGCACAGGACACACGGACAAAAAGACAGAAAAAAAGACTGCCAAATATAGGCAGGACTATGTTAAAACCAGTCACAAATGTACATCTTTCAAAATTCAACACATACATAAATAACACATACACATGCAAAGAAAGAGTTCACTTCCAGCCAGACGCGATGCTATTTCGTTATGCTTTTCATGCTGCGCCCACTCAATTTCGACTTGTTGGAGACAATAAAACTCCCAAAATATATCAGAATTTTCAGTCGCACAATTTCAGACATTTTGCGCAAGTGTTCCAAATGGCAAGATCGCAGGTTTCGGAAATAAACTCTTAGACTTCAACACAGAGACAAGGGCCCACACTACATCAAACAAAACAACACGGTTGTCCTGCCCCCAGATCTGAAAAGAGGACAGTGATCCAACTTTTCAGACCCGAGTTCAAGAGGGGGTAAAATTTACAACTACTTAACTTTTAAATCGACGAAAGCTGCCCGTCATCTTCTTCACCAGCGACCCTCATCTTCTTCCTCATGGACCTGCACAGGACACACGGACAAAAAGACAGAAAAAAAAGACTGCCAAATATAGGCAGCACTATGTTAATATCAGTCACAAATGTACATCTTTCAAAATTCAACACATACATCAATAACACATACACATGCAAAGAAAGAGTTCACTTCCAGCCAGACGCGATGCTATGATTTCGTTATGCTTTTCATGCTGCGCCCACTCAATTTCCACTTGTTGGAGACAATAAAGCTCCCAAAATATCAGAATTTTCAGTCGCACAATTTCAGACATTTTGCGCAAGTGTTCCAAATGGCAAGATCGCGGGTTTCGGAAATAAACTCTTAGACTTCAACACAGAGACAAGGGCCCACACTACATCAAACAAAACAACACGGTTGTCCTGCCCCCAGATCTGAAAAGAGGACAGTGATCCAACTTTTCAGACCCGAGTTCAAGAGGGGGTAAAATTTACAACTACTTAACTTTTAAATCGACGAAAGCTGCCCGTCATCTTCTTCACCAGCGACCCTCATCTTCTTCCTCATGGACCTGCACAGGACACACGGACAAAAAGACAGAAAAAAAAGACTGCCAAATATAGGCAGCACTATGTTAATATCAGTCACAAATGTACATCTTTCAAAATTCAACACATACATCAATAACACATACACATGCAAAGAAAGAGTTCACTTCCAGCCAGACGCGATGCTATGATTTCGTTATGCTTTTCATGCTGCGCCCACTCAATTTCCACTTGTTGGAGACAATAAAGCTCCCAAAATATCAGAATTTTCAGTCGCACAATTTCAGACATTTTGCGCAAGTGTTCCAAATGGCAAGATCGCGGGTTTCGGAAATAAACTCTTAGACTTCAACACAGAGACAAGGGCCCACACTACATCAAACAAAACAACACGGTTGTCCTGCCCCCAGATCTGAAAAGAGGACAGTGATCCAACTTTTCAGACCCGAGTTCAAGAGGGGGTAAAATTTACAACTACTTAACTTTTAAATCGACGAAAGCTGCCCGTCATCTTCTTCACCAGCGACCCTCATCTTCTTCCTCATGGACCTGCACAGGACACACGGACAAAAAGACAGAAAAAAAAGACTGCCAAATATAGGCAGCACTATGTTAATATCAGTCACAAATGTACATCTTTCAAAATTCAACACATACATCAATAACACATACACATGCAAAGAAAGAGTTCACTTCCAGCCAGACGCGATGCTATGATTTCGTTATGCTTTTCATGCTGCGCCCACTCAATTTCCACTTGTTGGAGACAATAAAGCTCCCAAAATATCAGAATTTTCAGTCGCACAATTTCAGACATTTTGCGCAAGTGTTCCAAATGGCAAGATCGCGGGTTTCGGAAATAAACTCTTAGACTTCAACACAGAGACAAGGGCCCACACTACATCAAACAAAACAACACGGTTGTCCTGCCCCCAGATCTGAAAAGAGGACAGTGATCCAACTTTTCAGACCCGAGTTCAAGAGGGGGTAAAATTTACAACTACTTAACTTTTAAATCGACGAAAGCTGCCCGTCATCTTCTTCACCAGCGACCCTCATCTTCTTCCTCATGGACCTGCACAGGACACACGGACAAAAAGACAGAAAAAAAAGACTGCCAAATATAGGCAGCACTATGTTAATATCAGTCACAAATGTACATCTTTCAAAATTCAACACATACATCAATAACACATACACATGCAAAGAAAGAGTTCACTTCCAGCCAGACGCGATGCTATGATTTCGTTATGTTTTCATGCTGCGCCCACTCAATTTCCACTTGTTGGAGACAATAAAGCTCCCAAAATATCAGAATTTTCAGTCGCACAATTTCAGACATTTTGCGCAAGTGTTCCAAATGGCAAGATCGCGGGTTTCGGAAATAAACTCTTAGACTTCAACACAGAGACAAGGGCCCACACTACATCAAACAAAACAACACGGTTGTCCTGCCCCCAGATCTGAAAAGAGGACAGTGATCCAACTTTTCAGACCCGAGTTCAAGAGGGGGTAAAATTTACAACTACTTAACTTTTAAATCGACGAAAGCTGCCCGTCATCTTCTTCACCAGCGACCCTCATCTTCTTCCTCATGGACCTGCACAGGACACACGGACAAAAAGACAGAAAAAAAAGACTGCCAAATATAGGCAGCACTATGTTAATATCAGTCACAAATGTACATCTTTCAAAATTCAACACATACATCAATAACACATACACATGCAAAGAAAGAGTTCACTTCCAGCCAGACGCGATGCTATGATTTCGTTATGCTTTTCATGCTGCGCCCACTCAATTTCCACTTGTTGGAGACAATAAAGCTCCCAAAATATCAGAATTTTCAGTCGCACAATTTCAGACATTTTGCGCAAGTGTTCCAAATGGCAAGATCGCGGGTTTCGGAAATAAACTCTTAGACTTCAACACAGAGACAAGGGCCCACACTACATCAAACAAAACAACACGGTTGTCCTGCCCCCAGATCTGAAAAGAGGACAGTGATCCAACTTTTCAGACCCGAGTTCAAGAGGGGGTAAAATTTACAACTACTTAACTTTTAAATCGACGAAAGCTGCCCGTCATCTTCTTCACCAGCGACCCTCATCTTCTTCCTCATGGACCTGCACAGGACACACGGACAAAAAGACAGAAAAAAAAGACTGCCAAATATAGGCAGCACTATGTTAATATCAGTCACAAATGTACATCTTTCAAAATTCAACACATACATCAATAACACATACACATGCAAAGAAAGAGTTCACTTCCAGCCAGACGCGATGCTATGATTTCGTTATGCTTTTCATGCTGCGCCCACTCAATTTCCACTTGTTGGAGACAATAAAGCTCCCAAAATATCAGAATTTTCAGTCGCACAATTTCAGACATTTTGCGCAAGTGTTCCAAATGGCAAGATCGCGGGTTTCGGAAATAAACTCTTAGACTTCAACACAGAGACAAGGGCCCCCATACCATATAACCAAAACCAACACGGTTGTCCTGTGCCCCCAGATCTCAAAAGGGACAGTGATCCAACTTTTCAGACCCGAGTTCAAGAGGGGGTAAAAATTTACAAAACTACTTAACTTTAAATCGACGAAAAGTGCCCGTCATAATCTTCACCAGCGACCCTCATCTTCTTCCTCAGGACCTGCACAGGACACCGTGACAAAAAGACAGAAAAAAAAGACTGCCAAATATAGGCAGCACTATGTAATATCAGTCACAAATGTACATCTTTCAAAATTCAACACATACATAAATAACACATACACATGCCAAAGAAGAGTTCACTTCCAGCCAGACCG
>NW_024037052.1:9038075-9098652 GCF_015706575.1 Patiria miniata | reverse complement strand
ACGGTGGTCGGCCGACCACCGAAGTTGGAAATGGTTACAAAAGTACCATTTGAAAATGACTTCACACCAGATGCCCTAATTTTACAGTATGCTTTAGACTGTCATTTATTACCAACATCCTATTAAGTATTTCGTAACAACTTGGTAGTTTTATATATGAATTTGCTACCCCCACTTTTGTTCACTTAATTTTACAGTTTAAATCTGGCGCGCAGAGTACCACACAGAGGTCCAGGGCTACATAATCGGATTAACGCTGGCCCTGTGTGGCTGTGCGTTCAACCCTAAAATGTGGCCCGGTACATTCCATTCATAAAATGGTTAAAACAAACCTATACATGACAATGTAGGATTTGTGCACATATCGATGTGAAGGTGTGCCTAGTAGTACAACTTCTTGTCCGATTTTGTCAAACTTGATATAAACATCTTATTTCATTTTTGCATTCTTCAAGAAATCTGACGTATACACTAACGTGTATATGCATATAGATATCCTCCCCACAAACAAAATGGTACAGCCCAATAAACAAGCGCACGTTCTTTCCATCACAAATTTCTATAACTGCCTTGAAGTGAACAGTATTCAGATCCAAAATTACATTATTTTAAAATGAAATTAACTCCTAAAAAGACCACAGTTTTAATGCCAGATAACTGATTTACAAATGGATAGTTTTTAAATGTCTTATCTAAAGTAGAATTGGAGAAAATGTGTTTTGAAAAACAGGTGATGAGCAAAGTCCAAGATCACGAAACACGTGGTAAGCAATGGTACATTGATGTAAGTCTCGAACGATGCCTTATCGATCGAATGTTGTCATTGGCCACTTTTTTTCTTTGTGAAAAGTACGGCGGTTTTTTTCAACCTAATCATAACAAGTTTAACATGTAAGGAAAGAGGAGGAGCTAAGCTATTCGATTCCGTTTACCCCCACACAATTTGATACTCTAGTCAGGAGTTACAGTCAAAAGAGTTGACGCGAGGGCGCTCAATCGGTGCGTTTACACAGGAAAATGATGAAAAGTTCACATTTTCCAAGCCGAAAGTACGTGGATTTTTTTCAAGATAAAAAAAATTACATATACCATGAGAAAGAGAAAGAGTTAAATTGTACAGAACCGTTTACCCCCATTGAAAAAGACCGCTTGGTTATCAAACTATGACTCGAAACATCGAAAAAGGGGGCATTTTTACCGGGATTCTCGCCCGGAAACTGGCCTGCACAGAGGTTTGAGCTTAAGTGAACACAACAAATTCAGTGAGTTCTCGATATGATGGCTCCACACATGATTTGTTTTCTCATGAACACGCATGCTGGAATTTGCATCCTTGTGGAGTAATTCCTTTGTTCTCGTGTACTTAAGTTTTCAAGCTTGAAGGTGTACCTGCAAATGCGCCTCTTTTAACCACAATTCATTTTCTGAGTTGAAATTCGGACTTAATAACCCTTACATAAAATACTTCAATTTGCGATTCGAAATTCCTAGTTTTTGAGCAAAATCCATTTATCTATTTCGTGATAACCTTTTGGAAATTCACGTATAGAAATTGCTCTGTGGAGACGTTTACAATCTTTTGTGCAAATGTCTCCACAGGGTACCGTGTACCAGATCAAACATATGTGTGAAGTTTAATGCGTTTATCAAACTCAGGCACGATCTTTACACACTGGATATCATCCCATACCTGAATCTACTACCTTATGGAGTCCTGCCCTGTGGAGACAAAGTTATCAGTGCCTGACTATCCTTATAAATCATCCTTGTGGAGACGAATTGTGTGTAGGTAATTTGCATAGTGCATGAAATTTAACCAATCACAGACTTTCTACTTTATTCAAGGATTGAATGTGTTACCCCATGGAGACCCTTGTTGTAATGATTCACTTTTGCTTCCAATTTTTTTTCGGATTAAATATGAGAAAAGTGCATGAAATTTAGCCAATCACAGACTTTCTACTTTATTCAAGGATTGAATGTGTTGTTACCCTATGGAGACCCATTTGCTTCATTTTTTTCCGGAATTAATATGCAGGCATGCAACTGGGAAATCACAAACAAAAGAGGAAATTCACATTTTTCCCAGACTTTGTACAGTGTTTTTCTATTTTCAATGGCACACATGGGAAGTAAAAAAAGACGAAATCAGCTGATCTGAGGAAAAGTTGCATGCCTGAATATGAGAAAACAATCAGACACAATGTTTGGGGCTTATATCAGTATCACTATTCAAACTGAATATTTATTTTCAAATGACAGCAAGAGCAGTTGTGACCTGTCCCGATTTCAAATCCTTACAAATCCTAAAAAAAAAAAAAAACATTTTCGTTTGCGATAAACACATAATATTGGGTCCAGTCTCCAAAGATCACATCTTCTGTGCAATAACAATACAACTTGCCTCATTACTTAAAATCCGGCTCCTGAAATATAATGCCGTATACATGTTATATTTAGGACCCCCCCCCCAAAAAAAAAACAAGGAAATAATGTTGCAGCCTGACGCCAATTTTTCTTCATATATCATCTCAATGAAGGTCAGTTATTGCAAAAAAATGATGATAAGACATGAATCCGGGACTTTCCAATTTTTTTAAGGAAATATTTGGACAGTTTTCTTGATTATAGACTTTGTACACAACTGCTGAAGTGCAGGTTGCAACATTTTTTTCCAAAAACAACATCGGCTTATGTTACCTATGTACCCTTTTTTGAAGACCCGGACATTATTTTTGTCAGGAAAATTGTTTTATCCCCCTCCAAAATAAAACCAAAAAAACCCATCAAAACCCATACATAACTACCTTTTACCCTTGACTACATGCAGACACCTACACAAATGTACATAAAGATCCCCCCAAAATATGTCATTTTGAAGCAGAATTTTCCAGGGGCCTTAACTCACGTACTAGAGAAAAGACTGTGTCTTGAGGTAAAATGCTGCAAATAACACTTTGCCGCCCTTCAACTTACAGAAAAGTACATACAAGTCTGTAAAATCGACCATTCAACAGACAAAAATCACTTCCACTTTTTGGAATTGTTGAAATTTGCTGTGAATATATATTATAATGTGACTGACTTTATGTACCGGTATGTGATTTGTTTTCAAATAGATTCTCCCTGGATAAAATATTTTTAATCGAAACCCCAGAGTTTTTTTGTCAAAAATGTTCTCAAACATCAACTATTACAATAACCACTTTAACAATCGAAAAACCCAATAACTTTTATTAAATTTAAACATGAACACTCAAATAGTCCTGGTACTTTACTGGATGACAATAAAACTTTGATTCGCATTTCACAATCACATTTTACACCAGCAACTAATGACTGTACTCTACCGGTACGCTCAAATAGTCCTGATATGGCGATAAACCTTTGATTTGCATTTCACAATTACATTGACAGTTGAGAGATGTATTTCCACCAGTCACCAAAGGCAGTACTCTACCTTTAATGCATTTGTCGAGAGTGGTGACTAACAATGAGTTGGGGTCAAGTGATTTTCATAAACAAGCATTATTCGAAAACATACAATTAGTAAGAAAATTCCTTTGATAAAAAACACACATATATCAACTGAAGCTCCATAACTTTGCTGCCCTACCACTTGAGGACAAAATCAACATAAGAAAAAATTACTCCAACCTATCCATTTGAAATTATTAGAATTTACTGTGAATATAATGTGACTGAATTCATAGAAGTTATTGTTTGTCTTATTTTCCCCCTGAAAACAGGCTCTCCATATAAAGAATGTTTTGATGAAAAATCCATTTATTACAATACATTTGTTTGATTTGCAAACCATCCAAGTTTTTTTTGTCAAAAACGTTCTCAAACATCAACTATTACAATAACCACTCTAACAATCGACAAAGCCCAATAACTGTTATTAAATTTTTAGCATGAGTACTCGAATAGTCCTGATACTTTTCTTGATGGCGATAAACCTTTGATTCGCATATTTCACAATTACATTGAAAGTTGAGAGTTGTATTTCCACCAGTCACCAATGGCAGTACTCTACCTTTAATGCATTTGTCGAGGGGGGTGACTTATTATGAGGTGGGGTCAAGTGATTTTCATACACACATTATTCGAAAACATACAATTAGTAAGAAAATTCCTTTGATAAAAAAACACACGATATATCAACTGAAGCTTCATAACTTTGCCGCCCTACCACTTGAGGACAAATTCAACGGAGACAAAATATACTCCAACCTATCCGTTTGAAATTATTAGAATTTACTGTGAATATAATGTGACTGAATTCATAGAAGTTATTGTTTGTCTTATTTTCCCCCTGAAAACAGGCTCTCCATACAAAGAATGTTTTGATGAAAAATCCATTTATTACAATACATTTGTTTGATTTGCAAACCACCCAAGTTTTTTTTGTCAAAAGCGTTCTCAAACATCAACTATTACAATAACCACTCTAACAATCGACAAAGCCCAATAACTGTTATTAAATTTTTAGCATGAGCACTCGAATAGTCCTGATACTTTCCTTGATGGCGATAAACCTTTGATTTGCATATTTCACAATTACATTGAAAGTTGAGAGTTGTATTTCCACCAGTCACCAATGGCAGTACTCTACCTTTAATGCATTTGTCGAGAGTGGTGACTAACAATGAGTTGGGGTCAAGTGATTTTCATAAACAAGCATTATTCGAAAACATACAATTAGTAAGAAAATTCCTTTGAAAAAAAAAACATGATATATCAACTGAAGCTTCATAACTTTGCCGCCCTACAACTTGAGGACAAAATCAACATAAGAAAAAATTACTCCAACCTTTCAGCTTGAAATTATTAGAATTTAATGTGAATATAATGTGACTGAAAGTGAATGTTTGTCTTTTTTATGAAAATAGGCTCTCCCTTGATAGAATGTTTTGGTTAAAAATCCATTAATTACAATACATTGGTTTGATTTGCAAATCCCCCAAGTTTTTCATCAAAAACATTCTCAAACATCAACTTTAACATTAATTACTTTCAACTCCAACAATCGATTATTACTTTCAACTCCAACGATCGATAATACCCAATCACTGTTGTTTAATTGAAACACAAATACTTTAAAGATTATGCAGGAAAATGTGGTGCATGTACATGTATTTCATGGGTTATTAAGAAGAGGCTCTCAGGTCAAATTCAATATTTTTTTCCTACACACACTTTCTAATAGCCAGAGTCCTTATGAAAGTTGAAAACAGATCACAAGTCTCTTGCCTAATATTTAAATGGTAAAAAATATCATTTTATTTTGATACCCTTCCATTAAAAATTGAAAAAAAAATTTGTCATATTAACAACTATATACCGGTAGGTCTGTACATTTTTTGAAAGGGAATTCTCAGTTCATGTCTGCGTGTGCATGACTATCAATCAAAGTGAGGTAGATTTAAGATTCTTTAATAAAATCTTGACTTAAATAGTCCGTGAAATCTGTTGATTTTTTTTTCCACATGCCTTTACATTTTGAACACAACTTATTTGAAAACTATTTTAAACATCAAGGCAATACTCAGCGGCGATAAAGTTCAGGTTCCAAGCCTTAAAATGGTATAAAAATAATAGTGGTACTTTTTCCGCACCGATGCTAGAGCCTCGTCAAAAAAGCTGCAGGCTTTCTGGGACACACGCTGTATTAAATATACAGGCCTACTTTTTGTTTGTACAAGTGTCGTCACGCTCAGGTTTCATACAAAAGGAGCATCAACTAAAAAGACTTTTGACAACATTTTAATGGAGGTTTTCCCACTGCCATGATTACTCCCTTGAGGATTCTTTGACTATTGGAAAAAAAAGTGCAGAAAAAAAATAAAAAGACTTTAGAGCCCCTCTTCAAGCTACATGTACGTTACTGTTTCGTGTGGTACTTAACACACAGTACCAATACAAAGCACTGTAGTACTTTGTACTGCAGTAGCCTTCATCTTGTGCTTTTTCTCCTGACCGCGTTTATTATATTATAGACCTTATACTTACGCACTGCCTGGTTCTTTTGTCCAATATGGGAACTGAAGCTGTGATACAAGCTTGACATTCCTTCTTCCCTGGTACCTTTTCTTTCAAGATGAGTTCTCTCATTTGTGCCCAGATGCAGGATGTCTCTTGTTTGGACCAAGGAAATTTGTCTCCTAAATAGAAATATTTGTAAATAAACATAAATATTTTTATAAACAAATTATTCCACATGATAAATGTACAATGTACATGTACGCAGTCAATTTTAGCAACCATCCCATATTACAAATGTAGAAGTCTTTTTCAAATGCAATCATGATAATAAAAAGAAAGATGTTATAAATTACACCATCAGTGCATAAATTAAATATTTACATTACACGTATTGCCCATGGCAACACTATTGTCTGGGCTAAATTATATAATGTCACCTTTTTTAGAAAGGTGGGAGAAAGGCTCAGTTTCAGACGTGGAAATGGTGCATTTCCCATAATAAATCCTATTTAAATAAAAACTACAATCACTACAGTTATATGTAAATACAACTTCTCAAATCAAACTCAACTCTTACAGAGTTATGTCAATGACAGCACTTTATAATCACTCAGAAGTGTTAAATCAAAATTGATTGGGTTAAATTCAACATGTTAACATGATTAATTAAAACATATACGGGGTGTGTATAAAAATAGGAAACCCAAAAGTAAATGAATATGTACAAAATCAAATAACTTTTTCCTCATAAATTATAGACAAGTGTCTGTGACCATGGATGACTGGCTGGTTTGTTATGCAACGGCTGAAATGGCAGTGGGCGAAATGGGACAACATTCAAAGCTTTGTGTGGAAAGTAGAGGTGGAAGTGACATTAAAGACATTGGTTCAAAAGGAGTTAACTTCAACAATGAGAGTGGTTTAATCACAGTGTCAACATTGAATAATTTGTTGTCAAGAAAATGTTGTCTTCTTTCGTTAAAAAAAGCCGGTTCACATGCCCTGAATACCAATTGCCAGTTGCAACAACTTGGCCCAGTGCAGGTTTTGACCCTTGACAGAATAACAGTGACTGCTCAGTCATCCATGGTCACAGACACACAATCAGGGTATCACTGGAAAGAGGAGACATGGATCTTTCATTTGGTCTATAATTTATTTGGAAATGTTCATTAGATATTATATAAATTACAATTGGGTTTCCTTTTTTTTGTGGAACCGCCCTGTATGCAGGTCGTTTTAAATTTTTAAAGAGTTTTCACAGATCAATCTTTTTTTATCAGAAACATGTGTTTTGCAAACAATATCATGGAACCCACCCTTTCCTGATACACGAAGAGGTCTTGATCCTTCAGCTAACTCGGATGGCATCTCACGTGAGCTGGATCTGGTTTCAGTTTCGACTAAAGAATACACAAAAAAAATATGTTTCTAAACAAATGTTAAGGATGCAGGCCCTGTTCCTTGCCTGTGTGTTACACATTATATTGTTTAATGTAATACAGCTACATCTTGCAGTGGTTGGGATGTAGACAGACTGACCATTCAACCCAAGACCACAAGAATGCAGGACTGAGTTTCCCCAGCTAAGGTGGATCACACATTCTGGATGCATGGTTCCTCTTCTTGAAATTTTTTTGGGATAGCCAATCACAAGGCCCAAGACGGGCCACTCAAGGTGACGACTAAAAAGGAAGAATGGGAATAATCAAAGAGGAAATGAAAAAAGTAGAAAGACGACTATTGATGTTGCGTTTTAATTGAGACAGATCGTAAGTGGATTGAAAGCAGGATGCAAGAAGTGAGGGGAAAAACTGGATGAGTATCTCCTAGTATTCGCTTTGGGGAAAACAGTGTAAGGATGAGAATGGGCAGATAAACATGTGGAGCAGCAAAATGTATGTTTAGGTGGAACAACCAGTGGAAGTCCACTGGAGCACCTGCCAAATTAACATATGTAAAAGAGGCTCAAAGAAGCTACAGAACGACTGAGAGGTTCCAGGGAAGAAGCTAGGTCACGTCCTACTAGATTTGCAATACGTCTTTAATTTTTTCAAGCAGGGACAAATGACAAGCTGGAGCACCAGCCCAAATATGACAACAGTATTCCATGACAGCACACATTGTGGACTTATACAAGTAGAGCATAACTGCTGGAGGAAGATATTGCCGGGCACGACATAAGCAGCCTACTATCAATGGGCCTGATATCAATGTACATGTATCAAGAAAGTAGTAAGTTAAACTGAAATGTTTATAGTTGCTTTAGTAACAATTCAATTTAATTTCACTTAGGCATGGGCGTTGCACAGGGGGGCAAGGAGGGGGGGCGCTTGCCCCCCCCCCCCTGGAAAAGCAACCAAAAAAAAAATAGGAAGGAAGAAAAAAAAGAGGAAAAAAGAAAAGAAAAAGAGGCGCGAAGTCATAGTGGTGTAAATTTAATGAGTTGGGGGGGGGGGGGCAAATATCAACCTACCTCTTCTTGGAGTACACCTAGGTGCACATGAAGGGCTTGGTTCTCTGGCTGATGATGACTTGTTGAAACAGGTTTGAAGTGAGACTAGAAAAAAAAGAAGAAGACTTTTATTGAAAATTAAATTTCAACAAAATGATTTTGCATGGAATTTATAAACATTCATTGAACAGTTATCCGTAGAATTTTCCACAAAGAAAACAGGAAGGTAACAGGTAATTTTTATGTCATCTTTCAAAGCTCCAGTCAGTAGCCGTGCCACTTGTAGCTGCTCTATTTTCTTGTCTACACAATTGATAGCAACGCGAGGCCAGCGAATGATGGCCGTAAAAAGGGCTTCAGAAAATTCGCAATTTTCTTGGCAAACCACAACCGATCCAAACAAACAAAGTTGTTTTGGGTAGTTAAAGACCTACTACATACATTCATCAAGGTATTTTTTTCTATAAAGAAAGATTTCCATGCATTTTGACGATATTATTTCACGGACAAATCGACTAAAAATTAGGTCATGCAATTTCCGGTGTTTTTTTTAGAACGACGAAAGTCTCCCAAAGTAATCAAAGGAAAGAGTGAACCTTCATCTACAAGTAATCTCGTGAACGTGATGTCGTTAGTATTTTAAGAATTCTATGTACACCTAATGTTTCCAACAACTTTCATTTTTCACAACGCGAAAAGATCGTCACCATTGTAAAGCATAGAGTGAGGAACCCAAACACGGTGTGACCTTGTGACCCCATACGCATCGCCTGCACACTGATTAGTCGAGCTTGAGATGGCCTGCTTAATATTCATAAGTCATTCATTGCACGTTCGCACGTGCTGTTCAGGCCATTGGCCTACTTACGTTCATTTACATGCGTACATGTGATTGTGAATCATGAAATCTCGCAAAAGTCTTCATTTTTTAACAGGCAATTTGGACCAAACATTAGAAGACTTCTGCACGTGTTTCACATGAAAATGAAGCGTATACTTGCCTTTATGTACTAAGCCTTGACATTTGTTTTGGCCTTTTTTAAGAATCGAATGTACACCTAAAAATTAACGGCCCTCGATTTTGTTGATAAAAAATATGATTTTGTTTGACAGGCCATAACAACACTTTATATTTGTCAAAAGCAGTTATTTTTGTTATCAAAATAAAACACACGATTTCCACTTTTTGACTTATTTAGCCATCTTGGCCAAACAGTGCATGTATTGAGGCACTTTTTGTGTTTGTCTGTAACCTCGAATACATCTCGTAAAATCTTGCGTACGCTTTTGGGCCATGCGCTTTTTCGGGACGAGAAACTGACGTCAAACAGGGCTGTGTGCGTGACACGGCTACTGACTGGCTCTCTCAATTCATTATGTAATTTCAATTCCAATTATAATGGTAATGAATCAAGGCAGGCAATGCACCCTTGTTTCAATTTATTTGATGTCTTTAGCCAACATGAGTTAGTTATATCCCATAATGTAGCTGCATGAGCTGCACAGGAATAGTAAAGTTAATGTTTGTAAAAAAATTGTTAAATCTACCCTGGTTCATTTCCTGTTCATCTTCATCTCCATCGTCATCAATTTCATCAGTTGCTTCCATCTCAATATCTGCATATAATTTACAAAAACAATATCCAATGAAGAAGTGGGTAGCCAGTAAGAAAACAAACTAGAAGCCCCATATAACAACAAATACCCCACACACAACAAATACCCCAAACACACCAAAGAAAGGACAGACAAACAAACAACCAAACAGACAGACAGACAGACAATATAGACGATTATGACAATTTTGAAAATTTTTATGAGAAAACTTGTTTTTCTGGTAGTGCTACACATCTATTGTGCCAATATTCTCATTATTAAGTAAATGTAAACAGACCAAATGTGAAAAGGCTTAGTCTTGCTGCAGAATAAAGACCTCTAGGTTGTGATCATATTGGCAAGAAAAGTGTGCCTTCTGCTCTGTACTCTACTGTCATGGCATGCAACACCCCATCTGTCTGAATCTTGCAACTATGACCACAACCTAACTTTTAATCCTATATTGAATTAATTGTTCTTTCTTATAACCACAAATGCCGTTTAATAAGGAGACACTTAATGGTCATAACTAGCACCTTAGGGAGACAAAATGGAATATGCTGACATTTCAATGTCACCCTTATGTCTCAGCTCCTATTTAGAGGCAGATTTTTAATGCCGTAAATAGGCTACATTGATTTCAGATTTGTATTCAAGGCACTGCAAGTGGATCACAAGTCCCTACAAGTCCATCACAAGTCTTTTAGTCTTATCACTAGCTTTTCAAATGAACCGCTTCAAAAGCATTCATTTGTCATTGTTCATCAATAGTTTCTTGTGAATGGCATTTATGGAAAGACTTGTGAGTGGATTTGTGAAACGTCTTGCAGGGAACTTGAATACAACTCTGACTCTTGGTCCCAAAAAATAATACCATAAACATATTGGGGTTGGATGGTGTAAAATTGGGGTTAAGGGTCAGAAAAGGTGGAATCTGATGTAAAGGTCCATAGGAAAGTCTCCCTTAAGTAAGGTACCACTACAGTTTTGGTAAGTATGTGTGTTTATTTACCTTCAACTTGTATGTCATCCAGAGACTTGCCTGCCCATTGGCCCACATCACCAGCATCAATGGCCATCAATAACTTGGAGACCTTGCACAGTTCAATTGTTGAGTCCTGCACCCTGTAGAAGTCTTTATGTATGTTGACGCTATGGCCAAGATGGCTAGCAACCCATTCTAATTGGTGTGGCTGTAGGCTTAGAATCTGTGCAACTGTTGCAGTGTATTTCTGCATTTTAGTTGTGCGGATGTCTTGTGGTGAGTCAAGAGACACTTCTGAGATAATTTCTTTGAGAACATGACCAGCCTGCATGTGTGTGGATGGTGTGTTTCTCGCAAACATATACTGGTTGGATGGAGGAATGAAAAGATGCCTCAACTTGGAAATTGCATTTAGTGATTTACTGCAGTCTGGAGGAACAATAACAGGGACTGTTCGCCCCCGTTTTCCAATCATCTTCAAGAGGTCGTGACTCTCAAGCAGCTTCTTTTCAAGAGATGTCATCTGGCATAACAGCTCTTCTACCCTTGAGTTGTTCCATCCTGGTCGATTAATGTATGTGTCAGTGGTGATCTGTGAGAGCTCCAATGGCCGTCGTTTGTTGAACAACAAGAGACGTACAAGTGTGACTTTCTGCATCCGCTTTAAAAAGCTGTATTTGGCAGTAGAAGAAGTTGTGAACATTTCATTGCATTTCTTAACCTCACTGGTAACATACTTGGACAGTTTCTGAAGGTCACTGGTTTTAGGTAAACTCACAGGTTTCTTGCTTTTGCGAGTGTTAAGGGTATTGCAAGCTGAGGCAGAAACTTTAAGACCCCATTCTGATCTATGTAGCTGCAGAAACTTATTAGCTTCCTCTTCAGATGTGATGTCATGGGATCGTATGGCCCTTCCTCTTTTAATCCTAGCAAGCCAGGCCAAATCATATCCTGCTTTGAGGGCAAACGATGGACGCTGTAGCTCATGATCACCACCTTCCCCCTCATCCTGTCCTGCCAAATCCTCAACAGCTTGAATTACAGCATCAAACTTAGATGGCTTTAAGAAGTCACCCATAGTTACTCCGCCATCATTTACAAGTTTTTCACAAAACAAACACGCATTGAATTTGTTGTAAGCTCGGATCAAACCACCCTCTACCTCCTTCTGTTTGTAATACTCGATGTGGATTTCATCAAATGAGGAGTCACTTCCATCAGAAGATGAATCAGAAGACGGTTGCACTTGCCATTAGCTTCTAGCTCTGCTTTACCTCTGCAAGGCCGTGGTTGGAATTGTGAGCTATTATCTGTTAGCTGGTCAAATACAATTGATTCCTCATCAGATTCAGATTCATCTGACTCCGAACCATGATAGTCTGAACTATTCTCTGAAGTGTCTGATGAGTCCTCTTCAGTTGCACTTTCTGAATTGTCAGTCGTCATCTGCACAGTTTTGCCATGAGCTTGTATGACTTTATTTGGAAGGGCAGTTTTACAGGCTCCTGCAACAAATGACGATCATCAATGATAGAATGAAAACTTTCCATATCTATGTGACATTCGGTTTTCTGATTGCCATACACATATCCTTCACAAATATCTTCCAGGATATCAAAAGCTGAAGGATCAGGACGACATGGCACGTCTGTTGACAACATGTGAATAGGAATGCTTGCTATATTTGGTTACATCAGTGGCACAAGACACCTCAGACAGACTGCTTGGACGAGTGCTTAAGAGCATTGTGCTATTGGTGGCATCATCAGTAGACCCGGAGTCGACAGTAGGAAGCACCTCAGACAGACTGCTTGGACGAATGCTTGTGAGCATTGTGCTATTGGTGACATTATCAGTGGACCTAGAGTCGACAGTAGGAAGCACCTCAGACAGACTGCTTGGACGAGTGCTTGCCAGCATTGTGCTATTGGTGACATCATCAGTTGACTCAGAGTCCACAGTAGGAAGCACTTCAGACAGACTGCTTGGACGAATACTTAAGAGCATTGTGCTATCGGTGACATCATCAGTAGACCCAGAGTCGACAGTAGGAAGCACCGCAGACAGACTGCTTGGACGAGTGCTCGTGAGCATTGTGCTATCGGTGGCATCATTAGTGGACCCAGAGTCGACAGTAGGAAGCACCTCAGACAGACTGCTTGGACAAATGCTTGAGACCATTGTGCTATTGTTGACATCATCAGTAGACCCAGAGTTGACAGTAGGAAGCACCTCAGACAGACTGCTTGGACGAGTGCTTGTGAGCATTGTGCTATCGGTGGCATCATTAGTGGACCCAGAGTCGACGGTAGGAAGCACCTCAGACAGACTGCTTGGACAAATGCTTGAGAGCATTGTGCTATTGGTGACATCACCAGTAGACCCAGAGTCGACAGTAGAAAGCACCTCAGACAGACTGCTTGGACGAATGCTTGTAAGCATTGTCCTATTGGTGGCAATATCAGTGGACCCAGAGTCGACAGTAGGACGCACCTCAGACAGACTGCTTGGACTAAGGCTTGTGAGCATTGTGCTATTGGTGACATCACCAGTAGACCCAGAGTCGACAGTAGGAAGCACCTCAGACAGACTGCTTGGACGAATGCTTGAGAGCATTGTGCTATTGGTGACATCACCAGTAGACCAAGAGTCGACAGTAGAAAGCACCAAAGACAGACTGCTTGGAAGAATGCATGTGAGCATTGTGTTATTGGTGACATCATCGGTAGACCCAGAGTCGACAGTAGGAAGCACCTCAGACAGACTGCTTGGACAAATGCTTGCGAGCATTGTGCTATTGGTGACATTATCAGTGAACCCAGAGTTGACAGTAGGAAGCACCTCAGACAGACTGCTTGGACAATTGCTTGCGAGCATTGTGCTATTGGTGACATTATCAGTGGACCCAGAGTTGACAGAAGGAAGCACCTCAGACAGACTGCTTGGACTAAGGCTAGCGAGCATTGTGCTATTGGTGACATCATCAGTGGACCCAGAGTCGACAGAAGGAAGCACCTCAGACAGACTGCTTGGACTAATGCTTGCAAGCATTGTGCTATTGGTGGCATCATTAGTTGAATCAGGTTTGACAGTAGGAAGCACCTCAGACGGACTGCTTGGACGAGTGCTTGCCAGCATTGTGCTAGTGGTGACATTATCAGTGGACCCAGAGTCGACAGTAGGAAGCACCTCAGACAGACTGCTTGGACGAATGCTTAAGAGCATTGTGCTATTGGTGACATTATCAGTAGACCCAGAGTTGACAGTAGGAAGCACCTCAGACAGACTGCTTGGACGAATACTTAAGAGCATTGTGCTATCGGTGACATCATCAGTAGACCCAGAGTCGACAGTAGGAAGCACCTGAGACAGACTGCTTGGACGAGTGCTTGTGAGCATTGTGCTATTGGTGACATCATTAGTGGACCTGGAGTTGACAGTAGGAAGCACCTCAGACAGACTGCTTGGACAAATGCTTGAGAGCATTGTGCTATTGGTGACATCACCAGTAGCCCCAGAGTCGACAGTAGGAAGCACCTCAGACAGACTGCTTCGATGAGTGATTGAGAGCATTGTGCTATTGGTGACCTTATCAGTGGACCCAGAGTCGACAGTAGGAAGCACCTCAGACAGACTGCTTGGACGAGTGCTTGTGAGCATTGTGCTATCGGTGGCATCATTAGTGGACCCAGAGTCGACAGTAGGAAGCACCTCAGACAGACTGCTTGGACAAATGCTTGCGAGCATTGTGCTATTGGTGACCTTACCAGTGGACCCAGAGTCGACAGTAGGAAGCACCTCAGACAGACTGCTTGGACTAAGACTGGTGAGCATTGTGCTATTGGTGACAGTAGGAAGCACCTCAGACAGACTGCTTGGACTAAGGCTTGTGAGCATTGTGCTATTGGTGACAAGACTGCTTGGAATGCTTGACACAGGACAATTATCTTCAGGATTGCAGTGAATATCTGGGTGTGTAGTTTGTGAAATGCATCTATTACTCTTCCTCCATGGCAAACAGATGTCACCATAGTCATAGGTAAGTTCTTGCCCAACGGAAATGTCCCTTAATGCAAAAAGAAACAAGTAAGGGATGCCACTGAAGACTCTTTTTTTCATGACACACAAGGGAATGACATGGTCATCATTCACTAGTCCTCCAAGCCTGGAATCATCATGGGTGGCATCAATACTGCAGGTCAACAAGACAAAAAAAAAACAGTGCATAAGTTTGACTGCTCAATAAAAATACATCAGGCACATTTTCCGAATTAGAGCATGATAAGGGCATTCATCACAAATCATGGGTTACACATTTTCTGAATTTGATTATTTTCCAAACATGCATGGACTTACTCCATAGAGCATTCATCACCAATCATGGGTCACACAATTTTCTGAATTTGATTATTTACACATTTTCTGAATTTGATTATTTTCCAAACATGCATGGACTTACTCCATAGGGCATTCATCACCAATCATGGGTTACACATTTTCTGAATTTGATTATTTTCCAAACATGCATGGACTGACTCCATAGGGCATTCATCACCAATCATGGGTTACACATTTTCTGAATTTGATTATTTACACACTTTCTGAATTGGATTATTTTCCAAACATGCATGGACTTACTCCATAGGGCATTCATCACCAATCATGGGTTACACATTTTCTGAATTTGATTATTTCCCAAACATGCATAAACTGACTCCATAGGGCATTCATCACCAATCATGGGTTACACATTTTCTGAATTTGATTATTTTTCAAACATGCATGGACTGATTCCATAGGGCATTCATCACCAATCATGGGTGACACATTTTCTGAATTTGATTATTTCCTAAACATGCATGGACTGATTCCATAGGGCATTCATCACCAATCATGGGCTACACATTTTCTGAATTTGATTATTTTCCAAACATGCATGGACTGACTCCATAGGGCATTCATCACCAATTATTTTTTTAAACAGTTTTCTGAATTTGATTATTTTCCAAACATGCATGGACCTACTCCATAGGGCATTCATCACCAATCATGGGTTACACATTTTCTGAATTTGATTATTTACACATTTTCTGAATTTTATTATTTCTCAAACAAGAATGGACTGACTGTGATATGATATGATAGAATAATGACAAGACTAACGATGTATTAAGTGAAGTTCTGTAGCTCATGTTCCACGCTCCATGTACAGTAATCAAGTTACCCTGGGAGGTATAGATCAAAGGTTATATGAATATGCATGGTCCAATTACATCCCCCCTTTTGAGAACAAAATCTATGAATGAAAGTGAGGGTTAAATGAACTAGATTTTGTAGCAAATTTGGAAATACATATACAATGCATTGTCCTGTGTGTCGAAGGAATGAACTAATCGCCAAATTATCATCTAATTTGCTGAACCAAGTAGGAAACTTTTCTACTGTCTTGCTTATTATCAACAATATATTTTAGGAACTCTTTTTCGGAACTCTATTTTCGGAACACTTTTAAATAACTTTGGTGTTGTAACACATCCTTTTCGCACACTTTTCTCTTATTTTCTAAATGACAAAAACAAAACTTAAAATTTGTCTGCATAAAAAATTGTTTCTTTGTTGAACAAAGTGAACTAAAATTGTCTTTACTTAGTTACTTTTTTCTTTTACGCTAGTACTTCTTTCTGTGCCTTGTAACGACAAAAAAAAATACATTAAAAGAATAAAACTTAAAAAAAAAATGAATTTGTTGTCTCTAAGCGTTACTTGAAACAGGCTTATGTTTCAATCAGTCTTTGTGGTTTCTTCACTACGCGGCCACTGCGTGTACGGTATGGTTCAGTAGGCACAGCAGGTAAGTTAGTGATAGAGTTGTTGTTGTCACTGTGTTGTTTCTGATCAGTAGACTTGCTCCCAGTCTTCCTCAGTATAGACTTGGGGGCATGTGGGTTGAGTGACGGGGTATGTACGCTAGCAACTGGTGGGTCTGCAAAGCGGAGTGTCTTTCTCATTGGTTCAGTATTGCGAATGTGCACTCTGTTACGGCGTAAGCTTTGTCCAGTTGGTGTCTGAACAATGAATGATCTGGGTTCTGGACAAGCATCTTTGACAACTGCGGGTGTCCATTTCCCAGTGTGATGATCTTGATATGATATGATAGAATAATGACAAGACTAACGATGTATTAAGTGAAGTTCTGTAGGTCATGTTCCACGCTCCATGTACAGTAATCAAGTAACCCTAGGAGGTATAGATCAAAGGTTATATGAGTATGCATGGTCCCATTACACTGACTCCATAGGGCATTCATCACCAATCATTAGGGTTACACATTTTCTGAATTTGATTATTTTCCAAACATGCATGAACTGACTCCATAGGGCATTCATCACCAATCATGGGTTACACATTTTCTGAATTTGATTATTTCCCAAATATGCATGGACTGACTCCATGTCTTTCTCATTGGTTCAGTATTGCGAATGTGCACTCTGTTACGGCGTAAGCTTTGTCCAGTTGGTGTCTGAACAATGAATGATCTGGGTTCTGGACAAGCATCTTTGACAACTGCGGGTGTCCATTTCCCAGTGTGATGATCTTGAACCGTCACGTGTTGTCCCGGTACCAGTGATGATAGTTTGCGCATACCATCACGGTCATGGTACTCCTTCTGTTTGTCTTGGCGCTGGGCCAACCTGGCATACACGTCATCTTTGTCGTGCCGGTTGTGTCGAATCTTCGACGGAAGATTGTCCTTGAGTTTGCGACCATTGAGTAGCTCTGCAGGTGAGGGAAGAGCACTGTCTATCGGAGTTGTGCGGAGGCATAGGAGTGCAAGGTAGGGGTCCATGTTGGACTGCTTTGCCTTTGTCAAGGTCAATTTCACAGTCTGTATCATCCGCTCGATGAAACCGTTACTCCTTGGATACCTTGGGCTTGATGTTACGTGATCAAATTCCCAGTCTTGGGAGAATTTGTGGTACTCACGGCTGTCGTACTGCGGCCCATTGTCACTTATGACTTTGGTGGGGATACCTTGCTCACTGAAGATTTGTTTTGTGAGAGTTATTACCGCTGCACTCGAACACTGACCACTCACGCGACGTACAAATGTAGCTTTGGAATAATAGTCCGCGATGATGAGGTAGTCAGCATTGTCAAAATGGAATAGATCCGTTCCGACGGTCTGCCAAGGCCGCTGGGGTATCTCATGAGGTAGTAGAGGCTCATAAGACTGCTTGCGCTGATGTGTTTGGCACACAACGCATTTCCCAACCAACTGTTCAATGTCCTTGTTGATACCTGTCCAATACACGCACACTTTGGCTCGCAGTTGGCATTTGTTGACACTTTGGTGTCCGGCGTGTATTTTTGCGAGTGTCTCTCGTTGCATGGATTCGGGAATGATGATTCTGTCTCCCTTGACGACTAGGCCGTTGTCGACCGACAGTTCGTCTCTACATGACCAGTAGTGACGTATGCATTTAGGCAGATCCTTGGGATCCTCCGGCCAGCCAGTCATGATTGTCTCAGACAATGGTCGTAGAGTAGAATCACTAGCTGTCTCTTGCTTGAGCTGAGTGAGTCTAGCTTGAGAGAACTGTATGGCGTAGATTGTCGTATCAAAGTTGATCTGAGGGCCATACGCGGGATTGAGTCGCGAAAGAGCGTCTGCGAGTAATAGTTCGCGTCCCGGCTTGTATACGATCGTGAAATCATAGGGCTGCAAACGCAACATCATACGCTGGAGTCTTGGGGGTGTGTTAGCGAGGCTTTTGTGTTGGATGTTCTCCAAGGGCTTGTGGTCAGACTCCACAACGAACTTTGACCCGTAAAGGTAAGTGTGGAATCGTGTACAACCAAACACCACTGCAAGCAACTCGCGTTCGATGTTTGCGTATCGTTTCTCAGTTTCTGTCAGTGCTTTGCTCGCGAATGCCACAGGTTTGTTGTTTTGCAGGAGTGTCGCTCCGAGTCCTTTCAGAGACGCGTCGACCTGTAGCACTGTGGGTTGTTGAGGGTCGAAGTGGGTGAGCGTACACTCAGTACCGATTAGCGACTTGACATTTTCGAATGCTTTCTGGTGCGATTCCGTCCACTGCCACTCGCTTTCTTTGCGTAGCAGTGCGCGGAGTGTGTCCGTATGATCAGCGAGTCTGGGGAGAAACGGCGCGAGGTACTGCACCATGCCCAGAAACTGCTGAAGTTCGTTGACATTCTGCGGTGCAGGAAGTGCATGTATGTCTTGCACCTTCTCCGGGTCGGGGTGCACACCAGAGGCATCGTACAGGCATCCGAAGAACTTAATGCAAGGGGTTCTCACCTCGCACTTGCTGAGATTGAAGATCAGGCCGTATTTGCGAGCGACTTGCATGACGTTGTGTAAGTGTTTGTCATGTTCTTCGACTGTAGAACCGAAGACTGCGATATCATCTGCAATCCCCAAAGTGCCAGGGCATTGCTCCAGGATCATGTCCATTTTCTCCTGGAAGATATCCTGGGAGACTTTCAGCCCGAAGGGTAGGCGACGGAAACGATACCGTCCAAATGGCGAATTGAAGGTTGTCAAGATACTGGACTCCTCATCCAGCACGATGCTCCAGTACCCATGTCGTGCATCCAGCTTGCTGAACACTTTAGCGCCACTGAATTGATGTGTGATTTCTTCCAGTGTTGGCGTTTTGTGATATGTCCGCTTGGAGGCTTTGTTCAGTGCTTGCGGGTCTAGGCACACGCGAAGACTGCCGTTGGGCTTTCTGCTGAATGCCAGTGACGAAACCCAGTCTGTGGGCTCCATGACCTTGGTAATGACATTCATGCTTTCCATTCTGTCCAGTTCAGTCTTAAGCTCCTCCTTGATCTGGATTGGGTACTTTCGTGGAGGATGTACGACCGGACATGCATCCTCTCGTAGCGTGATATGGTATTCACCGGGGAATTTACCAATCCCAGTGAAGCGATCAAGATACATGCTCTGGAGGTCATCTTTCGTTGGTATTGGCTGGATGGGCTCACGTTGTGTCTGCGATGTGCGATGAACACCCACAGAACTGTCACTGCGTCGCGGTGTTTTGCGTATCGCACAGTTGAGCGTGATGAGGTGGAGAGCTCGTGAGGTCGGAAGTCCAAGGATTGCCGGACCTGTAGTATCGGCGACGAAGAAATCTGCGTCAAGCCAGTCTGTCTCACCGTAGCTGCATGGAATTTTGACGCATCCGTATTGTTGAATTCCGGTTCCATTGTAGGCTGTGAGAAACGTACTTTGCGGTGTAGTGGAGCCCGGCTGAGGATACCCATCTGCGTCCAGTGATCGCGGAAATGTGTCGAAATGTGCGAAGGGGGAGTAGGTTCCCTTGTGCGCCTGTGTCGACCTTGACATTAAACGTGTGTGATCCAGGACGATGTTTCAGTTTGATGTGAAGTATTGCGAAAAGTTCATCGCGAGTATCAGTTGAACGCTCAACGTCATCGTGATTGTGCTGGGCTGTGATGGTGTCGAAAGCGATGTTCTCAAACTGGTCCTGCATATCAGTCACTTCATACTCAACCGCGTTTACCTCGTTGGATTTACGAGGTTTGGAGCGCGATGAAGACTGACGACCGCGTTTAGGTGAGTATGATCCCCTGGTACGCGTGCGTGATTTGCGTGTGGTACGTGGTTTAGTCTTAGTGCCTGCTGTACTGAAGCACATGTGTTGCCAGTGTCCATCTTTGCCGCAACCATTGCATGTTGTGCCGTATGCGGGACACTTATCGCGAGGTCGATATGGGTGTCGTCCACCACAGTTTTTGCATTGTCCTCGCGTCCTGACGAAGTCCACCTGGGCCTTGCCAATATGGCTCAGTTGTGCCACATGCATGACACTGCCTTCGTGTGCTCGGCAAATGTCCAAATGAGTTGCAGTTTGTCGTCCTTTCGGAGCAGTTTCTTTTGCACCTCAGAGTATTTTACCCTTGAGATGAGAACCTCGATAATTCTCTCATTGAGGGCTGTTTCACTGGCGAATTGGCATTTCATGGCTTTAGCTTTGCATCGTGTGTAGAAGTCATCAATGCTCTCGGTTTCCATCTGGACAAACCGTTGAAATTCCAACCGATGTATGCGGAAATTGTCCTGGGGTTCAATCTGGCTGGAGAACTTGTCCCAGATGTTTTGAGGATTTTTGAGGTCTTCGTAAGTCAGACCCCATGTGTTGAACATACGGAGACCCTCTTTCCCAGACCATATGATATAATTGTGCTGGTCTTTATCCTCAATGTTTTTGACAGCGAACCACATAGAAGCAGTTTGTTTAAAGTCCTTATATGCTTGGGGCCTGTCATTGGTTTCCCAGTCCATCTTTGGTTGAGGCAGGCCTATTGAATCGGCCATGGCGACTCAATTGTCCGTGCGAAAACGTAGTCAAAATGCAGTCGAGCCGAAGCAGGATTCTGCGAACCGCGATGTACGAAGCAGAGGTCAAAGGTCACCTCCCGACACAATGAAATTGGCTTCGCGCACTGTACGTTGTTCGTGTGTGTAAAACTATTGCACAGTACTGTATGTGTGTACACGTACCGTATACTGTTGTTGCGTGCACGGGACTTGTTGCAGCGAAACGTGGAACTTTTCACAGCGTTGATCTCGCCCAGAAATGTTCGATCGAGGGTATTTTTCGATGTCTATTAGGGTAGACAACTTACACCGCTGCCACCATGTGATATGATATGATAGAATAATGACAAGACTAACGATGTATTAAGTGAAGTTCTGTAGGTCATGTTCCACGCTCCATGTACAGTAATCAAGTAACCCTGGGAGGTATAGATCAAAGGTTATATGAATATGCATGGTCCCATTACACTGACTCCATAGGGCATTCATCACCAATCATTAGGGTTACACATTTTCTGAATTTGATTATTTTCCAAACATGCATGAACTGACTCCATAGGGCATTCATCACCAATCATGGGTTACACATTTTCTGAATTTGATTATTTCCCAAATATGCATGGACTGACTCCATAGGGCATTCATCACCAATCATGGGTTTCACATTTTCTGAATTTGATTATTTTCCAAAAATGCATGAACTGAGTCCATAGGGCATTCATCACCAATCATTAGGCTTACACATTTTCTGAATTTGATTATTTCTCAAACAAGAATAGACTGATTCCATAGGGCATTCATCACCAATCATGAGTTACACATTTTCTGAATTTGATTATTTCCCAAACATGCATGGACTGACTCCATAGGGCATTCATCACCAATCATGGGTTACACATTTTCTGAATTTGATTATTTCCCAAACATGCATAAACTGACTCCATAGGGCCTTCATCACCAATCATCGGTGACACATTTTCTAAATTTGATTATTTCCCAAACATGCATGGACTGACTCCATAGAGCATTCATCACCAATCATGGGTTACACATTTGCTGAATTTGATTATTTTCCAAACATGCATGGACTGACTCCATAGGGCATTCATCACCAATCATGGGTTACACATTTTCTGAATTTGATTATTTTCCAAATATGCATGAACTGACTCCATAGGGCATTCATCACCAATCATGGGTTACACATTTTCTGAATTTGATTATTTTCCAAAAATGCATGAACTGAGTCCATAGGGCATTCATCACCAATCATTAGGGTTACACATTTTCTGAATTTGATTATTTCTCAAACAAGAATAGACTGATTCCATAGGGCATTCATCACCAATCATGAGTTACACATTTTCTGAATTGGATTATTTCCCAAACATCCATGGACTGACTCCATAGGGCATTCATCACCAATCATGGGTTTCACATTTTCTGAATTTGATTATTTCCCAAACATGCATGGACTGACTCCATAGGGCATTCATCACCAATCATGAGTTACACATTTTCTGAATTTGATTGTTTTCCAAACATGCATGGACTGAATCCATAGGGCATTCATCACCAATCATGGGTTACACATTTTCTGAATTTGATTATTTTCCAAAAATGCATGGACTGAGTCCATAGGGCATTCATCACCAATCATTAGGGTTACACATTTTCTGAATTTGATTATTTCTCAAACAAGAATAGACTGATTCCATAGGGCATTCATCACCAATCATGAGTTACACATTTTCTGAATTTGATTATTTTCCAAACATGCATGGACTGACTCCATAGGGCATTCATCACCAATCATGGGTTTCACATTTTCTGAATTTGATTATTTTCCAAAAATGCATGAACTGAGTCCATAGGGCATCATCACCAATCATTAGGGTTACACATTTTCTGAATTTGATTATTTCTCAAACAAGAATATGGACTGACTCCATAGGGCATTCATCACCAATCATGGGTTACACATTTTCTGAATTTGATTATTTCCCAAACATGCATGGACTGACTCCATAGGGCATTCATCACCAATCATGGGTTACACATTTTCTGAATTTGATTATTTCCCAAACATGCATGGACTGACTCCATAGGGCATTCATCACCAATCATGGGTTACACATTTTCTGAATTTGATTGTTTTCCAAACATGCATGGACTGAATCCATAGGGCATTCATCACCAATCATGAGTTACACATTTTCTGAATTTGATTGTTTTCCAAACATTCATGGACTTACTCCTTAGGGCATTCATCACCAATCATGGGTTACACATTTTCTGAATTTGATTATTTCCCAAATATGCATGGACTGACTCCATAGGGCATTCATCACCAATCATGGGTTTCACATTTTCTGAATTTGATTATTTTCCAAAAATGCATGAACTGAGTCCATAGGGCATTCATCACCAATCATTAGGGTTACACATTTTCTGAATTTGATTATTTCTCAAACAAGAATAGACTGATTCCATAGGGCATTCATCACCAATCATGAGTTACACATTTTCTGAATTTGATTATTTCCCAAACATGCATGGACTGACTCCATAGGGCATTCATCACCAATCATGGGTGATTATTTCCCAAACATGCATGGACTGACTCCATAGAGCATTCATCACCAATCATGGGTTACACATTTTCTGAATTTGATTGTTTTCCAAACATGCATGGACTGAATCCATAGAGCATTCATCACCAATCATGGGTTACACATTTTCTGAATTTGATTGTTTTCCAAACATGCATGGACTGAATCCATAGAGCATTCATCACCAATCATGAGTTACACATTTTCTGAATTTGATTATTTTCCAAAAATCATGGACTACTCCTTAGGGCATTCATCACCAATCATGGGTTACACATTTTCTGAAATTGATTATTTCCCAAATATGCATGGACTGACTCCATAGGGCATTCATCACCAATCATGGGTTTCACATTTTCTGAATTTGATTATTTTCCAAAATGCATGAACTGAGTCCATTGGGCATTCATCACCAATCATTAGGGTTACACATTTTCTGAATTTGATTATTTTCCAAAAATGCATGAACTGACTCCATAGGGCATTCATCACCAATCATGGGTTACACATTTTCTGAATTTGATTATTTTCCAAAAATGCATGAACTGAGTCCATGGGCATTCATCACCAATCATTAGGGTTACACATTTTCTGAATTTGATTATTTTCCAAAAATGCATGAACTGATTCCATAGGGCATTCATCACCAATCATGGGTTACACATTTTCTGAATTTGATTATTTCCCAAATATGCATGGACTGACTCCATAGGGCATTCATCACCAATCATGGGTTTCACATTTTCTGAATTTGATTATTTTCCAAAAATGCATGAACTGAGTCCATAGGGCATTCATCACCAATCATTAGGGTTACACATTTTCTGAATTTGATTATTTCTCAAACGAGAATGGACTGATTCCATAGGGCATTCATCACCAATCATGAGTTACACATTTTCTGAATTTGATTATTTCCCAAACATGCATGGACTGACTCCATAGGGCATTCATCACCAATCATTAGGGTTACACATTTTCTGAATTTGATTATTTTTCAAACAAGAATAGACTGATTCCATAGGGCATTCATCACCAATCATGAGTTACACATTTTCTGAATTTGATTATTTTTCAAACATGCATGGTCTGACTCCATAGGGCATTCATCACCAATCATGGGTTACACATTTTCTGAATTTGATTATTTCCCAAACATGCATAAACTGACTCCATAGGGCCTTCATCACCAATCATGGGTGACACATTTTCTAAATTTGATAATTTCCCAAACATGCATGGACTGACTCCATAGGGCATTCATCACAAATCATGGGTTACACATTTTCTGAATTTGATTATTTTCCAAACATGCATGGACTGACTCCATAGGGCATTCATCACTAATCATGGGTTACACATTTTCTGAATTTGATTATTTCCCAAACATGCATGGACTGACTCCATAGGGCATTCATCACCAATCATGGGTTACACATTTTCTGAATTTGATTGTTTTCCAAACATGCATGGACTGAATCCATAGAGCATTCATCACCAATCATGAGTTACACATTTTCTGAATTTGATTATTTTCCAAACATTCATGGACTTACTCCTTAGGGCATTCATCACCAATCATGAGTTACACATTTTCTGAATTTGATTATTTTCCAAATATGCATGGACTGACTCCATAGGGCCTTCATCACCAATCATGGGTTTCACATTTTCTGAATTTGATTATTTTCCAAAAATGCATGAACTGAGTCCGTAGGGTATCATCACCAATCATTAGGGTTACACATTTTCTGAATTTGATTATTTCTCAAACAAGAATAGACTGATTCCATGGGGCATTCATCACCAATCATGAGTCACACATTTTCTGAATTTGATTATTTCCCAAACATGCATGGACTGACTCCATAGGGCATTCATCACCAATCATGGGTTACACATTTTCTGAATTTGATTATTTCCCAAACATGCATGGACTGACTCCATAGAGCATTCATCACCAATCATGAGTTACACATTTTCTGAATTTGATTGTTTTCCAAACATGCATGGACTGAATCCATAGAGCATTCATCACCAATCATGGGTTACACATTTTCTGAATTTGATTGTTTTCCAAACATGCATGGACTGAATCCATAGAGCATTCATCACCAATCATGAGTTACACATTTTCTGAATTTGATTATTTTCCAAACATTCATGGACTTACTCCTTAGGGCATTCATCACCAATCATGGGTTACACATTTTCTGAATTTGATTATTTCCTAAATATGCATGGACTGACTCCATAGGGCATTCATCACCAATCATGGGTTTCACATTTTCTGAATTTGATTATTTTCCAAAAATGCATGAACTGAGTCCATAGGGCATTCATCACCAATCATTAGGGTTACACATTTTCTGAATTTGATTATTTTCCAAAAATGCATGAACTGATTCCATAGGGCATTCATCACCAATCATTAGGGTTACACATTTTCTGAATTTGATTATTTCTCAAACATGATAGACTGATTCCATAGGGCATTCATCACCAATCATGAGTTACACATTTTCTGAATTTGATTATTTCCCAAACATGCATGGACTGACTCCATAGGGCATTCATCACCAATCATTAGGGTTACACATTTTCTGAATTTGATTATTTCTCAAACAAGAATAGACTGATTCCATAGGGCATTCATCACCAATCATGAGTTACACATTTTCTGAATTTGATTATTTTTCAAACATGCATGGTCTGACTCCATAGGGCATTCATCACCAATCATGGGTTACACATTTTCTGAATTTGATTATTTCCCAAACATGCATAAACTGACTCCATAGAGCCTTCATCACCAATCATGGGTGACACATTTTCTAAATTTGATAATTTCCCAAACATGCATGGACTGACTCCATAGGGCATTCATCACAAATCATGGGTTACACATTTTCTGAATTTGATTATTTTCCAAACATGCATGGACTGACTCCATAGGGCATTCATCACCAATCATGGGTTACACATTTTCTGAATTTGATTATTTCCCAAACATGCATGGACTGACTCCATAGGGCATTCATCACCAATCATGGGTTACACATTTTCTGAATTTGATTATTTCCCAAACATGCATGGACTGACTCCATAGGGCATTCATCACCAATCATGGGTTACACATTTTCTGAATTTGATTGTTTTCCAAACATGCATGGACTGAATCCATAGAGCATTCATCACCAATCATGAGTTACACATTTTCTGAATTTGATTATTTCTCAAAAAAGAATAGACTGATTCCATAGGGCATTCATCACCAATCATGAGTTACACATTTTCTGAATTTGATTATTTTTCAAACATGCATGGACTGACTCCATAGGGCATTCATCACCAATCATGGGTTACACATTTTCTGAATTTGATTATTTCCCAAACATGCATAAACTGACTCCATAGGGCATTCATCACCAATCATGGGTTACACATTTTCTAAATTTGATAATTTCCCAAACATGCATGGACTGACTCCATAGGGCATTCATCACAAATCATGGGTTACACATTTTCTGAATTTGATTATTTTCCAAACATGCATGGACTGACTCCATAGGGCATTCATCACCAATCATGGGTTACACATTTTCTGAATTTGATTATTTCCCAAACATGCATGGACTGACTCCATAGGGCATTCATCACCAATCATGGGTTACACATTTTCTGAATTTGATTATTTCCCAAACATGCATGGACTGACTCCATAGGGCATTCATCACCAATCATGGGTTACACATTTTCTGAATTTGATTGTTTTCCAAACATGCATGGACTGAATCCATAGAGCATTCATCACCAATCATGAGTTACACATTTTCTGAATTTGATTATTTTCCAAACATTCATGGACTTACTCCTTAGGGCATTCATCACCAATCATGAGTTACACATTTTCTGAATTTGATTATTTTCCAAACATGCATGGACTGACTCCATAGGGCATTCATCACCAATCATGGGTTACACATTTTCTGAATTGATTATTTTCCCAAAATGCATGAACTGAGTCCATAGGGCATTCATCACCAATCATTGGGGTTACACATTTTCTGAATTTGATTATTTCTCAAACAAGAATAGACTGATTCCATAGGGCATTCATCACCAATCATGAGTTACACATTTTCTGAATTGGATTATTTCCCAAACATGCATGGACTGACTCCATAGGGCATTCATCACCAATCATGGGTTACACATTTTCTGAATTTGATTATTTCCAAACATGCATAAACTGACTCCATAGGGCCTTCATCACCAATCATGGGTGACACATTTTCTGAATTTGATTATTTTCCAAACATGCATGGACTGACTCCATAGGGCATTTACAAAGCCCATTAGCGCCACTGCAAGTATATATGTTACAGATTGTGTAATTCGTTATTACGGATTATTAATTCGTTATTACGGATTACTAATTCGTTATAACGGATTATTTAATTTCGTTATTACGGATTATTAATTCGTTATACGGATTATTAATTCGTTATTACGGATTATTAATTCGTTATAACGGATTATTAATTCGTTATTACGGATTATTTAATTCGTTATTACGGATTACTAATTCGTTATAACGGATTATTTAATTCGTTATTACGGATTATTAATTCGTTATTACGGATTATTAATTCGTTATTACGGATTATTAATTCGTTATTACGGATTATTTAATTCGTTATTACGGATTATTTAATTCGTTATTACGGATTATTAATTCGTTATTACGAATTAGGTCTGATGTTCTCACACGTGGAGAGCACGTGACCAGGGGCCTGTGTATATAGGGCCGCTAGGCGGCGCTATCTTTGCATACAACGTTTGCACTCCTGTGCCATACTTGCCGAGTATGACTCAGAACGTATGAGTAATTCGTAATAACGAATTAATAATCCGTAATAACGAATAAATAATCCGTAATAACAATTAGTAATCCGTTATAACGAATTAGTAATCCGTAATAACGAATTATAATCCGTAATAACGAATTAATAATCCGTAATAACGAATTAAATAATCCGTTATAACGAATTAGTAATCCGTAATAACGAATTAAATAATCCGTAATAACGAATTAGTAATCCGTAATAACGAATTAATAATCCGTAATAACGAATTAGTAATCCAATAACGAATTAATAATCCGTAATAACGAATTAAATAATCCGTTATAACGAATTGTAATCCGTAATAACGAATTAAATAATCCGTAATAACGAATTAGTAATCCTAATAACGAATTAATAATCCGTATAACGAATTATTAATCCGTAATAACGAATTAATAATCCGTAATAACGAATTAAATAATCCTTATACGAATTAGTAATCCAATACGAATTAATAATCCGTAATAACGAATTAATAATCCGTTATAACGAATTAGTAATCCGTAATACGAATTAATAATCCAATAACGAATTAAATAATCCGTTATAACGAATTAGTAATCCGTAATAACGAATTAAATAATCCGTAATAACGAATTATAATCCATAACGAATTAATAATCCGTAATAACGAATTAAATAATCCGAACATATATACTTGCAGTGGCGCTAATGGGCTTTCGTAGCATTCATCACCAATCATGGGTTACACATTTTCTGAATTTGATTATTTCCCAAACATGCATGGACTGACTCCATAGGGCATTCATCACCAATCATGGGTTACACATTTTCTGAATTTGATTGTTTTCCAAACATGCATGGACTGAATCCATAGAGCATTCATCACCAATCATGAGTTACACATTTTCTGAATTTGATTATTTTCCAAAAATTCATGGACTTACTCCTTAGGGCATTCATCACCAATCATGAGTTACACATTTTCTGAATTTGATTATTTCCAAACATGCATGGACTGACTCCATAGGGCATTCATCACCAATCATGGGTTACACATTTTCTGAATTTGATAATTTTCCAAAAATGCATGAACTGAGTCCATAGGGTATTCATCACCAATCATTGGGTTACACATTTTCTGAATTTGATTATTTCTGAAACAAGAATAGACTGATTCCATAGGGCATTCATCACCAATCATGATTACACAATTTCTGAATTTGATTATTTCCCAAACATTCATGGACTGACTCCATAGGGCATTCATCACCAATCATGGGTTTCACATTTTCTGAATTTGATTGTTTTCTAAACATGCATGGACCGACTCCATAGGGCATTCATCACCAATCATGGGTTACACATTTTCCGAATTTGATTGTTTTCCAAACATGCATGGACTGAATCAATAGAGCATTCATCACCAATCATGAGTTACACATTTTCTGAATTTGATTATTTTCCAAACATGCATGGACTTACTCCATAGAGCATTCATCACCAATCATGGGTTACACATTTTCTGAATTTTATTATTTCCTAAACATGCATGGACTGACTCCATAGGGTATTCATCACCAATCATGGGTTACACATTTTCTGAATTTGATTGTTTTCTAAACATGCATGGACTGACTCCATAGGGCATTCATCACCAATCATGAGTTACACATTTTCTGAATTTGATTATTTTCCAAACATGCATGGACTGACTCCATAGAGCATTCATCACCAATCATGAGTTACACATTTTCTGAATTTGATTGTTTTCTAAACATGCATGGACTGACTCCATAGGGCATTCATCACCAATCATGGGTTACACATTTTCTGAATTTGATTGTTTTCCAAACATGCATGGACTGAATCAATAGAGCATTCATCACCAATCATGAGTTACACATTTTCTGAATTTGATTATTTTCCAAACATGCATGGACTGACTCCATAGGGCATTCATCACCAATCATGGGTTACACATTTTTTGAATTTGATTATTTTCCGAACATGCATGGACTTACTCCATAGGGCATTCATCACCAATCAATGGCCTTTTTCTGACTAGAAAAGAATGCAGGGGAAAGCATAAAAACATTTACTTACCACATCTTCTTTCCATCGTGAATAAAATCATACATGAAAGAGCCATGTTCCGCTGAATATTGACTGTTCGTGCGACGGCAGTTGCATTATCAATCAATTCTCCTACATACCGGAGCAGACAGTCACCCTTATGGAAGCTGGTCGTAGCAATGACACCTCTTCCTGTTAAACGAAGCCATATTTCATGTACTCATTCACAAAGTTTTGTTTCAAAATTAGAACAGAACCATTGGTTAGAGCATTCATGTAATACTTCACTGGTTTCAAATACAGACCCCTCCCTGGGCCAGGCAATGAACACAGGTACGGTCATTTTGAGCATATAGACTACATGCTCTCTGCACGGAAAATGTTTTACGCTGTTAATCACTCCCTTTAATTTGAACTTTTCCTGATAACCAGTCACTAACTTAACAAATAACATTTATCTTATCAATATTGTCAAGTAGCATTTAATTTAACAAATAGCATTTACTCTCTACACTCTTTGATTAAAAAATTGCAGATACTATGACACCTTAAAAAGATTAATTTTATCTCCAATAATTTATAAAGATCTGTAAAATAACCTGTACAAAAGTGTTAATATTCTTACTCCTTAAAGGACAACACATGACCTCTAAAATCAATTCTGTGCAAATTCTGTGCAAAGCTGGGGCTTTAGTCATTAAGTACTTGAGCCAGTTTTCATGCATCACGTACCTTTCTCTTTGTTGATCAGCACTGATTTCAACCCTTCCCTGTCTTTCAACAAAAACTGTTGTGCATCTTCTTCTGGTGTCTAAAATAAAGTAAACAAAAATATTATATATTTTTTAATATTAAAAACATTATTTTGCGATCAAATGAGCAATGTTTTTTTTTCTGTAGGGTGTGAGTTTTTTGTTTTTTACATTATTATTATTGTAACAAGCAATGCCCTCCATAGCGGTTGTCTTGTTTATTTGTTTAATGCGACACCATTTTAAATGGTGGGTAGTGCCAGGTGCGGATTCAGAGGAGGGAGAGGGGGTTCAAAAAAATATACTGCTGACACTAAATAAATATTATATACCGTATATCCAATTTTTACCTACCAATTTCTAAATGTATGACACAATTATTGTAATCAAACAGCAAAATGACATTCTGCAGGGGTAATTCGTGGGAGACTGGCTAGAATGTCGTCTCCATAGAGCTATAATAAATTACTAGAGTGCTAACTCCTCATTCTGCGCGGATAGACGCTTTGAAGCCATCCTGGGCGCAGACATTTTGAGTTCATGTGCGTGTTTGTAGAACATAATGAAATTAGATGGATTGAATTTTTAAAGTGAACACTACATGCAAGTGCATGCGCAAGTTTAAAATAGCACGGGGGACTCAAATTGCGCTCGACAAATATACCGGTGCTCAATTTAAAATATATTGTAATGTGAAAGTATACTTGTGAACAAGTTGAACATTAGACGCAATTAGAATCCTTGGAAAATGCAACCCAAGGGTCATTTAACTGTAACTGAGAATTTATAAATTTACAATTATAACTTGAGACTTAAAAAAAAAGAAAATATGTCTGTGGTAGAAATTGACTGACATACATATATGTTGCAATAAAACAAAACAGAAAAACTGTATTTTTTCCATGTAGGGTAAGAGGGGGTATACTCGTGTTTTGAACTTTTTTTTCTTTATCGATGAAAATCCCGCCCGCAAGGTTCACAAATTGCGATCACCTTTGCGCAACTAACGTGCGCACGCAAATTAAAATGGCGCAGTGTAATTTGTGTGCTTCGGGAGTCCCTCGCGCAAGTTTAAACTTGCATGCGCAAGTTTAAACTTGCGCGGGGGACTCAAATTGTGCTCGACAAATATACCGGTTCTCAATTTAAAATATATTGTAATAGGAAAGTATACTTGTGAACACGTTGAACATTAGACGCAATTAGAATCCTTGGAAAATGTAACCCAAGGGTCATTTAACTGTAACTGAGAATTTATAAATTTACAATTATAACTTGAGACTTAAAAAAAAAGAGAAAATATGTCTGTGGTAGAAATTGACTGACATACATATATATGTTGTAATAAAACAAAACAGAAAACTGTATTTTTTTACCTTTGTGCATTCTCTGGTTCTTTTGGATCGTCTGATAGGGGCCTTTTAGAAATTATAATAAAGAGAAAAAAATTATATCACAAAAAAGTCCAACAATAATTCATTTCTATTTTAAGTGGGGTTGTGCCGCAGCCGGGGTCATGGCTCAGCCGGATGCGGGGAAATTAATTGTAAAGAAAAATGCATTAATTACAAATACATAGTACATGTACGTGTACAAAACAATTTAGTTTATACAGATTTGCACAAAACTTGTATTATTGAATGAAGTAATTGTATTATGTTGATTTATTTTACAAAATACAATTAGACAGATTAAAAGTAAAATACAGACAACTCGCCTTATATTGGGTACCGGTAGCTTCTTTTCGTTTTGGCATATTTCAATCTACATGTATCTGAAAAAAAAACAATTATAATAAGCCAACAAGGTTTGTACAAGATATCCGCAGTACATGTATCAATTATGCCCAAGGTCCAAAGATGCACTACATTTTATTTATTTATTTTTACACAGGTTAAATGATCTACACTTACCTGTTTTGTACTTTGTAGGAACAATCTTTGTTATTAGGTAGACCTAACAAATAGAGTCGTACACATATTGTGTACTTCTCAAAATAAACAATGGGAGTATTATTGAACAGTTTTTTACCCACACCGTATTTTAAGCATGTTCACACTAGGGAATATAGGCCTATAAATGAGGATTCTGTACGTCATTAAATGTTTGTATTTAAGTACGTTTAGGTAGGCCTACTGCAACCTTCTACACAATTCAAGGTTGTAATTGAATATAATGTATGATGCTTCACCCTGATCCATGCAGGTTTATCTTGGCTAACAGTTATGAGACCAAGTAAATAAATCATGTTTAGCATCCTGCTTTTTGAAAAAAATGAACGCGGAGGACCTTTTTTTTTTTTCCCCCTTCCAAAATGGCCGACCAACCGGGCTATTTTTCAAGATGGGTTCCACTTTTTTTTTTTTTAAATGGCCACCACTTGGACTCAGTCCTGACATTACCGGCTTTGAATGGGCTAGATGCAACAGATAAAGAGGCCAGAATGATGTCACTGTTTAAAATTTATAATTTGGGGGTTTTTTTTAAGAAAAAAAGAAAAGAAAAAAAAGGACGAGGCCTCCAAAAGGGAAGTGGGCGGGGACGCTAAACATGTTTTTTTTTATTTGGACTAACCATACTTCATGTCAGTATGGCCAACTTTGGATTTTATTTACGTGTAAAACCAAAAAAAAGAAAAAAGTTTACGCCACTTTCACTGCAGTAGGCCTACACAATGAAATACCCAGGGAGAGTGCAAGTTTTTTTCACTCATTAAGATTTAAAATTATTATGCTTTACCGACATAGTTTACTTTCCAATCTGCATACATCTTCGTAGAAATAAACAAAGGTGGGCCTATTCTGAAGTTCTCAATTTTCATATAATTTTAAGGCCAGAATCTGCAGATTCTGCTGTTTATCTCAGGTTTATCATTCATGCCTAATGCCAAGGTCAACATGGTCAAGGAATCAAGGAGCCAAATTGGCTAACTAACTTTAGGTTAAGGCCTATAAGTAACACACCCCTTCTTCCCTGTTGTACAATGTAGGTTGACCATTCTACTTACTCGGTATATGATACATGGCAGATGTTTCCGGACGATATTAAAAGTAAGAAAAGAAATCTCCAAATCATCATACAAAAGAGCCCAGTGATCAGTTATAACTTATATAAAATCCGTACTGGAGACAAATGTTAAATTCATTACAAAGCTGAACTATATTATTCATCACCCAGAACTCTTTTGTAACAAAGTAGCACATGCCTGGCATTTTGCTAAAGGTTTTAGCACACAAGGCCTACCTCATCAAACCCAAATGTGTTAATTTCTTTGCCAAGGTTTATAAAACTTACCTACAATGCACTGGACATGCTGGAAAAAAGATGGCACATCATGCACATGGCCTTACACACTGCATGCCGGCCATGCACAATGTTTCCTTGTGGAGACTTTCCAGGAATGAAACAAGCATTCTGATTGGTTGAAAGTTCACAGTGTAAATTTCATGAAGAGCGCCCCCATCAGGTAGGTCAAGTTTAGTTGCACACTCACACATAATGTCTCCACTGAGAATCCCAGTGGAGACTTTTTAAAAATCAGTGGAATAAACTGAAACCAGTCCTTTGATCACTTTTACAAGTTTTTCCTTGTGGAACAATTTTTTAGGTTTCCACGGTGGCCTAATGAGTGCCCCGCCCCCACTTTTAAAAGACATACCACGCCTCTAAAAGGGTGGGTTAATGATCATGGTTTCATACCTGATTTTTTTTGTGTTCTCATGAACATGAGTCTGCATGAAGTTTAATTCATTTAGAAAGGGTAGGCACATTTTTTTTTCACGGTGGGCAAAAAGAGTCAACCCCCCCCCCACCCCATTTAAAAAAAAAGTGACTGCTATGCCGCTTTCAGGGACAAATTATCTCATGAATATACGTCTGCGTAAAGTTTCATGCAATATGAATAGAATAAGTCCACATTTAATCATTTTGTCACAATATCCGCTGGACTAAGAGTGGTGATATTAATCTTACTTATACAGGACAAAAGTTCACAAAAAAATTGTTCAACAACAAAATACGGGAAAATGTGGAATCAGTCTTGGGCAGGTTGACGAACTTCGGGTCATCGTCGTTTTCGCACACGGAGTGAAACTTGAAATGCGCGCCGCAGATTTTTATTTCAGAGGCCGTCGTGTGGCTGTTACATGAATCGTGTCTCTGCCCTCTGCTGTTCCTCCTCCCTGCGCGTTGTTACCGCCAGAAACAGAGGGATTGTGTTTCAGTGCGATACTTCGTTGGTCCGTCCTTTATACATGTACTACAAAATGTCAAAGTCAGCTGCACAAAACAGCCGGGAGTGCGCAATGTTGTTTACTATGGCTGTTGCACGTGGAGTTAGCTGCATATACATAACACTTTCACTTTATAAGTTATAGTTTCAGTGGCGGTTGTTGAAAGAAAAAGACGATAACCACACACGTTGGAGCTGTTTGCTTGGAAGTTCAAAGGTGCTTCTTCCTCAACCGTTTCAAGTAAGTATCTGTAGAAGGGAACTTCTTCGTGGAAGAGTACGATACTGACAATTTGTCGTAAAAAAATCGTTTGCATCAAAACAAGAGGTGGTGTCCGGAAATTGGGCAATAGGCCTTCGTGTGTGACACTAGCTGGAGTTACCCGGCCAGCCCTAAATTTTAACATTTTTTTCTTGTGTATTCCCCATATACTAGTATTAGGTCAGCTCATCTCTGTTTTGTGTAATTCTTTTCACTCTGTGGTTTAGGTCAAAAGTACTATTAAGCTGCATAAAACACTCTTTTTTTCATATCTGCAGTACTGCACCCTTTGGTTCGACTATCACGTGTCGTAGCGCCCACAGGTATAGGACTACGATCATAACGGTCCGGCTGTCAACCACGCCGTGCCGTCACACTGCTGCGTCCGACCACGGAGGAAGCCTTTCTTCACGGATCAACAATGAGTGGCGCTACGGCAGAAGGCAGAAATCCGTTGTTTCGGCATTGTCGCCATCTTTATTTTGTTCTGTGTGACTTTGCCGTCATTACTTCTCTCACAAAAATAAATTTGGAAAGACTGTTGCAACCTGACGCTACTCAGCGGTTGAAGTAGCTATGGAGAGTCAAGACAATGTACATGTATTTCCTAACAAAATTGTAAATTGTTTTTTTCAGTCCCGGATTCATGTGTTATCATAATTTTTGCAATGACTGACCGTCAATAAGATGATATATGAAGAAAAAGCAGCGTCAGGTTGCAACATTCTTCCCACATCTTCTGTTACAATAATTGCCCAGCCGCAATAGTGGACAGAGTCAGCCCAAACTCTACATGTTTATATGACCTTCAGGCGCGGATCCAGAGGGGGGGGGGGGGGGGGGGGGGGGGGCAGCTCTGTCAAAAAAAAATTCATACTAAATCGCCAGCTCTGTCAAAAAAAAAATTCATACAAATTCCAAAAAAATTAGTTGCCCCCCCCCCCCTGCTGTAACACCCCAAAATAATTATACTGGTATAATGTCTGCCTGTTCAAAATACGGTACACATTCTGTAATGTAGTGTTAATAACCGTCAAATTTGAACAGCGCCCCCTATTGAAATATGGTACCAGCCCCCCCCCCACCACCGCCAGATCTTTTTGCTAATGACCCCCCCCCCCCCCCCCCCCCCCCATTGGAAAATTCCTGGAACTGCCCCTGACCTTGGTTTCAGGTTTTTTTTCACAGGTGACCATCCCTAACAGGGAGCTTCATGGCTGATAATTATTCTCTATAAGTTCCACTTATTTTTTTTGTTTTATGGGGGGGGGGGACTGCTTAAGCTTTCTTACAAACTTTGTAAATAAGTTTTTGGTTCTGGGACTACAGTTCATTCGGTTGGATTTAATTCACTGCAGTTACTCTTCAAACACCAATTTCCCAAGATGACACTTCCCAACAAAACTTTCAATTTGACTTTAGATTTTGACTTTTAACTTTTACAAGAAAATCTACCATTTTTTTAAAGCCTAATTAATGGGGTTGGATTTTCTTATTCTGTGTCTCATGCACTTGCATTTCTTAGGAATTGCCGTATTTTCAACCAATTTACCCCTTCACATTACTCTTCCCCAAACCCCAACACACAAAGGACCTACATGATCGGGTAAATCAAGTTGTCTGGGAATAACTGCTTTGAAATGTAACATGTGGCTTTAGTTGCACTGTATAGGTTATCACGTTGAGTGACTGTATATATTATAGAATGTGTAAACCTGGAACATGGCGGTATGGTGGCCCTGAAGGGACATCGCATATCGCAAACGTGTGCGCATACGTATGCGATGTCGCGAAATTTATCGCGAACGTGTGCGCATACGTATGCGATGTCGCGAAATTTATCGCGAACGTGTGCGCATACGTATGCGATGTCGCGAAATTTATCGCGAACGTGTGCGCATACGTATGCAATGTCGCAAAATGTATCGCAAATGTGTGCGCATACGTATGCGATGTCGCGAAATTTATCGCGAACGTTTGCGCATACATATGCAATGTCGTGAAACAATTCGCGAATATGTGCGCACACGTATGCGAATTTGTTTTGCAATGTCGTGAATTTTATTGCATACCTTGTCGCATACCTTTCAGTAAAATTCCTAATGAACTGGGGAGTTGTAGCAGCTAGTCTGGAATCTAGATGTACTGTTAGATATAAATAGGGTCTGACTAATAAACCTTCGCGCGCACGCTGTTCCTCGTGCAATCGTTACTAATAGTACTGTCGAGCGCGAACTTGCTACTTACGCAACTTTCAAATTTGCGCGCGCAAGTTTCAAACTTGCGCAAGTACCAAGTTTGCGCTCGACAGTACTAGTAGTAACGATTGCGCGAGGAACAGCGTGCGTGCGAAGGTTTATTAGTCAGACTCTATTTATATCTAACAGTACGTCTAGATTCCAGACTAGCTGCTACAACTCCCCAGTTCATTAGGAATTTTACTGAAAGGTATGCGACAAGGTATGCAATAAAATTCACGACATTGCAAACAAATTCGCATACGTGTGCGCACATATTCGCGAATTGTTTCACGACATTGCATACGTGTGCGCACACATTCGCGATAAATTTCGCGACATTGCATACGTATGCGCACACGTTCGCGATAAATTTTGCGACATCGCATACGTATGCGCACACGTTCGCGATAAATTTTGCGACATCGCATACGTATGCGCACACGTTTGCGATATGAGATGTCCCTTCAGGGCCACCATATGGCGGCGCCCTTCCTCATGAGCAGCTACTTCCCGTCTTCACATTTTTTTACAGCGGAGCCTCGTATCTTTCCCTTTATACGATCTTTGATTGTTCTCATCGTGGTCGTTTGCAATATCTGGAAGGATGGAACATCAAACAGATTTGGAGTTTAAAAAAACCCCGAAAACACCCCTATTTATTATAACAAACTAAACAAAAACGAAAGATAAAACAACCCCTACAAACCAAGTGCTTAAATCACGATTTAAATCGGTGATTTCTTTAAATAGGCCTAAATGTGATTTAGATAATAAAAAAAATCCCCGGCCCTATAGGCTATATCTGATTACAATTAATTTCTCCGTCCTCACTTCTGTGACGTCACAAACTTTGAAGGGGCATAACTTTGCCGAAATGACAATTAATCTGCTCACCTGTGATTTGTGTTTAAGGGGGGTTAACTGATATTTTGTGAATAACAGACGGATTGTTATTCGCAAAATATCATTTAACCTCCCTCAAACACAAATCACAGGTGGGCAAAATAATTGTCATTTTTTTCTAACAATTTGAGAGAAAAGCTTGACTTTTTATTCATCGGCATCGTGGAAGTTTGCAATTTCTGGAAGGAAGGAACATCAGGCAGATAGGCCTATGGAGGGAAAAAAGCTTGACATTTTAACAGGTCTTGAAGGGTTTTTAAAACCCAACATTGTTTTAAACCCTACATAAAAAAATGAACACAGCCATAACTGATGCACAGAGACATCAGGGTCCATGCCGTGAAATTTAAAATAAAGAGTGCCCTTTTTTGTTAACATTTTCCTTTTTCTGAAAAAGTGCCTTTTAAAAACAAATGGTGCCCTTTTCGTGACAGCGACCTTTACGTGTGCCTTTTTTCGCCCTGAATAGCGCCATGTATATTGTCTGTTAGTGCGTTTACTCTTCGGTTTTGAGCGTCGACAGATGGTACCAGCCCCCCAGCCCCCGCCCCCTTTGATTTGCGGAGGCCAAGTGTCCGGAGAGAGAAAACGTGTCACATTTCAGCACAGATGCGCAAGTACCCTTTTCAAGTACCCCCCCCCCCCCGCCAATCAAAATATTATTATTCAATTTTCACACGCTTTTAACAAAACTCAGTTTTAAAGTTTGGTCACCCTCTTTAATCACCGGGTCGAGAGTATGCGTCATTACAGATAATTTTTGTCTAACCTCCCGATTTTAAGCATTCAGTGAATTTGTCTATATAAATTAATTCAACGAAATTCATTTCTGAATAAATGAATACTCCGGGACGAAAACGTGTGCTCATTGTTTGCATTTGCTTCTTTTATTTGAACTGAATTTGCTGACGGACGAAATTAAACATTGGAAGTGCATGCGCTTAATCGATGTTGTTGGACGAATGTAGGTTTTCCAGGCTATTTTGAAACATTTTTATTCAAATTCAACAACTTTAATATTTCGTCCACAAAAGTTTTCACACGCTTTTATCATGGAGGAACATGTGCTTTTATCAAGAGCAATTTGGTCATTTTAAAACAAATTCAAACAATGAGCACGTTTTCGTCCCCGGGAGTATTGAATTTCGTCTCGTCTAATTGCCAAACCATGTTATTCAGAACTCGAATTCCTCTAATTGACTTAAATTATATGAGGCGAATTCGATCTCTGAATGATGCCATTGGGCAACATCTTATTTTAGACGAATTTGATCTGAAATGACGAATATTCTCGACCCAGCGGCTAAGGAGGGTGGACTGGAATGCTCAGCTGTTTCGGCCGTGCATAGGCCTACTGATTGTCTACGTTGGGCGAGATCTCCACTTGCAGATGTTTAAAGCAGTCATGTCTTGTTTTGTTTCTTTTTGTGTATTGTTCGCTTAGCACAATACACGGTATGTCAACTGCGTGACTACACACGTGTACTGGTGATACTATGAATAATAAGCAAGTGCACTTTCTTTGATGCCGGATAGCGTTTCCTGCCGAGACCTACCCCGAGTTTTACCGCCATTCGGTTGCATGCAAGTATTTTTATCTTCATTTGGATATAAATATTACTTCTCTCTTTCATTCTAACCCGTTAGATGTTGGATCGTAATGGTGAGTTTTCGGCCTATTGCTTTTGTTGATTTATTTGTTTGACAAACGGCCTGAGGCGAACGTTACACGAAAAAGCGGCAAACGCCATCTTGGATTTGAATATGAAGTCGATCATCAACACATGTATTTATCCCTTGGACCTCTTGGAAGGATTTCACGGTCATCGGAGTCCTCATAGTGAATGGTGTATGAAGGATATATAACTTCTAACATCACCGACGCACATTTAGTATATGAAAAAAAAAAAAAAAAAACAGTCCCCAAAAATTAAAGCTTTATGTAAGTATTAAAAGTTAGTGTAATTAGAGTCAAAAAATCGCTCGGCCAAGAAAGTAGGCCTACGTGTTTGGTTGTATACAACGTCTTTGGAAAGTTGCGTTCAGTTTCAGAGAACACTTTTCAACAAAATCGGATTTTTTTTTCAGTCTGAGTTTCATGTCTTCTCAATCAAAAAATTTGATTGAAAAAAAAAGGTGGCGTCAGGATGCAACATTCTTTCCTTTGGGAAAGAATGGAGAATCGCGATGCCACTTCTTTGGTTGAAACGAAATCTGTGGAAAGTTGAGTGCATTTTCAAAGTAATTTCTTATAGAATTAACAATGTTTCTCAGTATCAGATTCATGTCCTTTCAACATTTTTGCAATGACTGACCTTCAGTCATTTCAGTAATGTACGATGAAAGAAAAAGTGACGTGAAGATGCAACATTCTTTACTTTTTGCGTTTGATGTCTCATTCAAAAGTGAAAGCACCATCGATTTTCCAAAGGAAAATCATTCAAAAAGAGCAAGGGCAAAAATCCTCCGCCTCCATGTAAAAACACCCATGGAGCTATAAAAGCTCCATGAAACAACCTAGCAGCCTCAATCCTCCAACATCATCTGTTCATTCTTGAATGTGGCCCTTTTGAGGGGTGACCACTGCTTCAATGAATCCTGCAAATTCTTATGTCTGGGTCGAAATGTATGTACGGCTGAGCACAAACAATACAAGGTCCGGCTCAAGACGTCCTTGACAAAGTGTATCCTTCAAAATAAGCAACACATTTTTGTCTCCATCAATCCTGCAAAATCCTTAATTATGCAAAGAGGAGTTTTGTGGATTTAGGAATAGGGTTAGAAACATGAACTGATGACAAGAAAATTACTTTTACCGGTAGCGGACCGTGGCTTTTGCCTTGCCTTGACATGCTGTCGTGGTGGTGGTGGGGGGGGGGGGGGGGGGGGTCAATGACGCGTCATATCCATACTGAACTTCAGAAAACCTAAAACCACCATTTTTGTGCTGTCCAAATAATTGTAGCAGTTTCATGTGTGTGTCTGTTCACAGATACGTGACCTGTAATCGGTTTGATCTCCGATCACCTTTCTTTTTTGGTTTCGGGTTACTTTTTCAAAGAATGAAGAGGTACAATGGAACACATTCTTGAAAGTGGTCCTGAAATTTCATTTTAAAAAGAAAAAAAACGTAAAATTTGTTCTTGTTTCTATTTCGTTTAATTTCATTTTTTTGTACGAATATGGGAAGGTACCAGATAATTTCCTTTATCCCCAACATTATAGCGGGGAGGGGATGGAACTGCAAAGTTACTTTGTTTGATTTTTGTAGTTTACGAGCATAATTACATTTGCGTCCAAACTCGGATTGGTATACTTTTGATCGCTGCAGTGGTTATTACCATAAAACGTACGTTTACCGTGTTTTCTCGAAAAAAAATAAAAACCAGCAGACTACGTACATTATGGGCTATTTGCAGTATGGATTATGTTCAAGCTGGACCGACAAGGGAAAGAATGCTGCAACCTGACGCTGTTTTTGTTCATATATCGTCTCAATGAAGGTCAGTCATTGCAAAAATGATGATAAGACATGAATCTGGGACTGTAAAAAAAAATCCAATTTTGTTAGGAAATACTTATAAAATTGTCTTGACTCTCCATAGACTTTGTACACAACTGCCAAATAGCGTCAGGTTGCAACATTCTTTCCCCGACAAAGTTGGGTCATATTTAAATTTTTGGGGATGGCTGGCCCGGTCTTTCGTGTTTTTTTATTTTTGTTTTAGCATCATCTCAATTAAGTTCAGTCATTGTAACAAAAGACATGAATTTGGGACAGAGAAACAGTTCGAATTTAATGCACTCATCACTCCATATAGACTTTGTACATAACCATAGGAGTAACGTCAGGATACTACATTTAATTGTTTCCAGTGCCCATGATAACGGTGTCAAAGCGTCGACGCAGCGATAATTAACGAATAATTTTGACACTGAATTGCTCTTTCTTGTCATGGAGAACTTTTTCTGTTAACTCTGGTCTTCTGGTTTGAAACCCCTTGTTACATAAATGTATCATGTTGCAAGCCGGTAATTGGACCAAAAATTGCCTACGCCAGGCAAATCACGATTTGCATGCCCTCAAATTCTCTAGTTTTAAAGAAACTTGTTGGTCATAAACTTGAGGATTTGTAAACAAGCATGGTGGAAGCCGGGCACACGACTGAGAGCTTGTATTTCTATAACAATTTGACGAAATTGGACCTTGAAAGTGCTCTATTTTGCAATGGAGCGTCTCCTGTCAATGTGATGGGCTCTAGTGGACAGCTTTCGTCGATTTAAAAGTTAAGTAGTTGTAAATTTTACCCCCTCTTGAACTCGGGTCTGAAAAGTTGGATCACTGTCCTCTTTTCAGATCTGGGGGCAGGACAACCGTGTTGTTTTGTTTGATGTAGTGTGGGCCCTTGTCTCTGTGTTGAAGTCTAAGAGTTTATTTCCGAAACCCGCGATCTTGCCATTTGGAACACTTGCGCAAAATGTCTGAAATTGTGCGACTGAAAATTCTGATATTTTGGGAGCTTTATTGTCTCCAACAAGTGGAAATTGAGTGGGCGCAGCATGAAAAGCATAACGAAATCATAGCATCGCGTCTGGCTGGAAGTGAACTCTTTCTTTGCATGTGTATGTGTTATTTATGTATGTGTTGAATTTTGAAAGATGTACATTTGTGACTGATATTAACATAGTGCTGCCTATATTTGGCAGTCTTTTTTTTCTGTCTTTTTGTCCGTGTGTCCTGTGCAGGTCCATGAGGAAGAAGATGAGGGTCGCTGGTGAAGAAGATGACGGGCAGCTTTCGTCGATTTAAAAGTTAAGTAGTTGTAAATTTTACCCCCTCTTGAACTCGGGTCTGAAAAGTTGGATCACTGTCCTCTTTTCAGATCTGGGGGCAGGACAACCGTGTTGTTTTGTTTGATGTAGTGTGGGCCCTTGTCTCTGTGTTGAAGTCTAAGAGTTTATTTCCGAAACCCGCGATCTTGCCATTTGGAACACTTGCGCAAAATGTCTGAAATTGTGCGACTGAAAATTCTGATATTTTGGGAGCTTTATTGTCTCCAACAAGTGGAAATTGAGTGGGCGCAGCATGAAAAGCATAACGAAATCATAGCATCGCGTCTGGCTGGAAGTGAACTCTTTCTTTGCATGTGTATGTGTTATTTATGTATGTGTTGAATTTTGAAAGATGTACATTTGTGACTGATATTAACATAGTGCTGCCTATATTTGGCAGTCTTTTTTTCTGTCTTTTTGTCCGTGTGTCCTGTGCAGGTCCATGAGGAAGAAGATGAGGGTCGCTGGTGAAGAAGATGACGGGCAGCTTTCGTCGATTTAAAAGTTAAGTAGTTGTAAATTTTACCCCCTCTTGAACTCGGGTCTGAAAAGTTGGATCACTGTCCTCTTTTCAGATCTGGGGGCAGGACAACCGTGTTGTTTTGTTTGATGTAGTGTGGGCCCTTGTCTCTGTGTTGAAGTCTAAGAGTTTATTTCCGAAACCCGCGATCTTGCCATTTGGAACACTTGCGCAAAATGTCTGAAATTGTGCGACTGAAAATTCTGATATTTTGGGAGCTTTATTGTCTCCAACAAGTGGAAATTGAGTGGGCGCAGCATGAAAAGCATAACGAAATCATAGCATCGCGTCTGGCTGGAAGTGAACTCTTTCTTTGCATGTGTATGTGTTATTTATGTATGTGTTGAATTTTGAAAGATGTACATTTGTGACTGATATTAACATAGTGCTGCCTATATTTGGCAGTCTTTTTTTTCTGTCTTTTTGTCCGTGTGTCCTGTGCAGGTCCATGAGGAAGAAGATGAGGGTCGCTGGTGAAGAAGATGACGGGCAGCTTTCGTCGATTTAAAAGTTAAGTAGTTGTAAATTTTACCCCCTCTTGAACTCGGGTCTGAAAAGTTGGATCACTGTCCTCTTTTCAGATCTGGGGGCAGGACAACCGTGTTGTTTTGTTTGATGTAGTGTGGGCCCTTGTCTCTGTGTTGAAGTCTAAGAGTTTATTTCCGAAACCCGCGATCTTGCCATTTGGAACACTTGCGCAAAATGTCTGAAATTGTGCGACTGAAAATTCTGATATTTTGGGAGCTTTATTGTCTCCAACAAGTGGAAATTGAGTGGGCGCAGCATGAAAAGCATAACAAATCATAGCATCGCGTCTGGCTGGAAGTGAACTCTTTCTTTGCATGTGTATGTGTTATTTATGTATGTGTTGAATTTTGAAAGATGTACATTTGTGACTGATATTAACATAGTGCTGCCTATATTTGGCAGTCTTTTTTTTCTGTCTTTTTGTCCGTGTGTCCTGTGCAGGTCCATGAGGAAGAAGATGAGGGTCGCTGGTGAAGAAGATGACGGGCAGCTTTCGTCGATTTAAAAGTTAAGTAGTTGTAAATTTTACCCCCTCTTGAACTCGGGTCTGAAAAGTTGGATCACTGTCCTCTTTTCAGATCTGGGGGCAGGACAACCGTGTTGTTTTGTTTGATGTAGTGTGGGCCCTTGTCTCTGTGTTGAAGTCTAAGAGTTTATTTCCGAAACCCGCGATCTTGCCATTTGGAACACTTGCGCAAAATGTCTGAAATTGTGCGACTGAAAATTCTGATATTTTGGGAGCTTTATTGTCTCCAACAAGTGGAAATTGAGTGGGCGCAGCATGAAAAGCATAACGAAATCATAGCATCGCGTCTGGCTGGAAGTGAACTCTTTCTTTGCATGTGTATGTGTTATTTATGTATGTGTTGAATTTTGAAAGATGTACATTTGTGACTGATATTAACATAGTGCTGCCTATATTTGGCAGTCTTTTTTTTCTGTCTTTTTGTCCGTGTGTCCTGTGCAGGTCCATGAGGAAGAAGATGAGGGTCGCTGGTGAAGAAGATGACGGGCAGCTTTCGTCGATTTAAAAGTTAAGTAGTTGTAAATTTTACCCCCTCTTGAACTCGGGTCTGAAAAGTTGGATCACTGTCCTCTTTTCAGATCTGGGGGCAGGACAACCGTGTTGTTTTGTTTGATGTAGTGTGGGCCCTTGTCTCTGTGTTGAAGTCTAAGAGTTTATTTCCGAAACCCGCGATCTTGCCATTTGGAACACTTGCGCAAAATGTCTGAAATTGTGCGACTGAAAATTCTGATATTTTGGGAGCTTTATTGTCTCCAACAAGTGGAAATTGAGTGGGCGCAGCATGAAAAGCATAACGAAATCATAGCATCGCGTCTGGCTGGAAGTGAACTCTTTCTTTGCATGTGTATGTGTTATTTATGTATGTGTTGAATTTTGAAAGATGTACATTTGTGACTGATATTAACATAGTGCTGCCTATATTTGGCAGTCTTTTTTTCTGTCTTTTTGTCCGTGTGTCCTGTGCAGGTCCATGAGGAAGAAGATGAGGGTCGCTGGTGAAGAAGATGACGGGCAGCTTTCGTCGATTTAAAAGTTAAGTAGTTGTAAATTTTACCCCCTCTTGAACTCGGGTCTGAAAAGTTGGATCACTGTCCTCTTTTCAGATCTGGGGGCAGGACAACCGTGTTGTTTTGTTTGATGTAGTGTGGGCCCTTGTCTCTGTGTTGAAGTCTAAGAGTTTATTTCCGAAACCCGCGATCTTGCCATTTGGAACACTTGCGCAAAATGTCTGAAATTGTGCGACTGAAAATTCTGATATTTTGGGAGCTTTATTGTCTCCAACAAGTGGAAATTGAGTGGGCGCAGCATGAAAAGCATAACGAAATCATAGCATCGCGTCTGGCTGGAAGTGAACTCTTTCTTTGCATGTGTATGTGTTATTTATGTATGTGTTGAATTTTGAAAGATGTACATTTGTGACTGATATTAACATAGTGCTGCCTATATTTGGCAGTCTTTTTTTTCTGTCTTTTTGTCCGTGTGTCCTGTGCAGGTCCATGAGGAAGAAGATGAGGGTCGCTGGTGAAGAAGATGACGGGCAGCTTTCGTCGATTTAAAAGTTAAGTAGTTGTAAATTTTACCCCCTCTTGAACTCGGGTCTGAAAAGTTGGATCACTGTCCTCTTTTCAGATCTGGGGGCAGGACAACCGTGTTGTTTTGTTTGATGTAGTGTGGGCCCTTGTCTCTGTGTTGAAGTCTAAGAGTTTATTTCCGAAACCCGCGATCTTGCCATTTGGAACACTTGCGCAAAATGTCTGAAATTGTGCGACTGAAAATTCTGATATTTTGGGAGCTTTATTGTCTCCAACAAGTGGAAATTGAGTGGGCGCAGCATGAAAAGCATAACGAAATCATAGCATCGCGTCTGGCTGGAAGTGAACTCTTTCTTTGCATGTGTATGTGTTATTTATGTATGTGTTGAATTTTGAAAGATGTACATTTGTGACTGATATTAACATAGTGCTGCCTATATTTGGCAGTCTTTTTTTTCTGTCTTTTTGTCCGTGTGTCCTGTGCAGGTCCATGAGGAAGAAGATGAGGGTCGCTGGTGAAGAAGATGACGGGCAGCTTTCGTCGATTTAAAAGTTAAGTAGTTGTAAATTTTACCCCCTCTTGAACTCGGGTCTGAAAAGTTGGATCACTGTCCTCTTTTCAGATCTGGGGGCAGGACAACCGTGTTGTTTTGTTTGATGTAGTGTGGGCCCTTGTCTCTGTGTTGAAGTCTAAGAGTTTATTTCCGAAACCCGCGATCTTGCCATTTGGAACACTTGCGCAAAATGTCTGAAATTGTGCGACTGAAAATTCTGATATTTTGGGAGCTTTATTGTCTCCAACAAGTGGAAATTGAGTGGGCGCAGCATGAAAAGCATAACGAAATCATAGCATCGCGTCTGGCTGGAAGTGAACTCTTTCTTTGCATGTGTATGTGTTATTTATGTATGTGTTGAATTTTGAAAGATGTACATTTGTGACTGATATTAACATAGTGCTGCCTATATTTGGCAGTCTTTTTTTTCTGTCTTTTTGTCCGTGTGTCCTGTGCAGGTCCATGAGGAAGAAGATGAGGGTCGCTGGTGAAGAAGATGACGGGCAGCTTTCGTCGATTTAAAAGTTAAGTAGTTGTAAATTTTACCCCCTCTTGAACTCGGGTCTGAAAAGTTGGATCACTGTCCTCTTTTCAGATCTGGGGGCAGGACAACCGTGTTGTTTTGTTTGATGTAGTGTGGGCCCTTGTCTCTGTGTTGAAGTCTAAGAGTTTATTTCCGAAACCCGCGATCTTGCCATTTGGAACACTTGCGCAAAATGTCTGAAATTGTGCGACTGAAAATTCTGATATTTTGGGAGCTTTATTGTCTCCAACAAGTGGAAATTGAGTGGGCGCAGCATGAAAAGCATAACGAAATCATAGCATCGCGTCTGGCTGGAAGTGAACTCTTTCTTTGCATGTGTATGTGTTATTTATGTATGTGTTGAATTTTGAAAGATGTACATTTGTGACTGATATTAACATAGTGCTGCCTATATTTGGCAGTCTTTTTTTTCTGTCTTTTTGTCCGTGTGTCCTGTGCAGGTCCATGAGGAAGAAGATGAGGGTCGCTGGTGAAGAAGATGACGGGCAGCTTTCGTCGATTTAAAAGTTAAGTAGTTGTAAATTTTACCCCCTCTTGAACTCGGGTCTGAAAAGTTGGATCACTGTCCTCTTTTCAGATCTGGGGGCAGGACAACCGTGTTGTTTTGTTTGATGTAGTGTGGGCCCTTGTCTCTGTGTTGAAGTCTAAGAGTTTATTTCCGAAACCCGCGATCTTGCCATTTGGAACACTTGCGCAAAATGTCTGAAATTGTGCGACTGAAAATTCTGATATTTTGGGAGCTTTATTGTCTCCAACAAGTGGAAATTGAGTGGGCGCAGCATGAAAAGCATAACGAAATCATAGCATCGCGTCTGGCTGGAAGTGAACTCTTTCTTTGCATGTGTATGTGTTATTTATGTATGTGTTGAATTTTGAAAGATGTACATTTGTGACTGATATTAACATAGTGCTGCCTATATTTGGCAGTCTTTTTTTTCTGTCTTTTTGTCCGTGTGTCCTGTGCAGGTCCATGAGGAAGAAGATGAGGGTCGCTGGTGAAGAAGATGACGGGCAGCTTTCGTCGATTTAAAAGTTAAGTAGTTGTAAATTTTACCCCCTCTTGAACTCGGGTCTGAAAAGTTGGATCACTGTCCTCTTTTCAGATCTGGGGGCAGGACAACCGTGTTGTTTTGTTTGATGTAGTGTGGGCCCTTGTCTCTGTGTTGAAGTCTAAGAGTTTATTTCCGAAACCCGCGATCTTGCCATTTGGAACACTTGCGCAAAATGTCTGAAATTGTGCGACTGAAAATTCTGATATTTTGGGAGCTTTATTGTCTCCAACAAGTGGAAATTGAGTGGGCGCAGCATGAAAAGCATAACGAAATCATAGCATCGCGTCTGGCTGGAAGTGAACTCTTTCTTTGCATGTGTATGTGTTATTTATGTATGTGTTGAATTTTGAAAGATGTACATTTGTGACTGATATTAACATAGTGCTGCCTATATTTGGCAGTCTTTTTTTTCTGTCTTTTTGTCCGTGTGTCCTGTGCAGGTCCATGAGGAAGAAGATGAGGGTCGCTGGTGAAGAAGATGACGGGCAGCTTTCGTCGATTTAAAAGTTAAGTAGTTGTAAATTTTACCCCCTCTTGAACTCGGGTCTGAAAAGTTGGATCACTGTCCTCTTTTCAGATCTGGGGGCAGGACAACCGTGTTGTTTTGTTTGATGTAGTGTGGGCCCTTGTCTCTGTGTTGAAGTCTAAGAGTTTATTTCCGAAACCCGCGATCTTGCCATTTGGAACACTTGCGCAAAATGTCTGAAATTGTGCGACTGAAAATTCTGATATTTTGGGAGCTTTATTGTCTCCAACAAGTGGAAATTGAGTGGGCGCAGCATGAAAAGCATAACGAAATCATAGCATCGCGTCTGGCTGGAAGTGAACTCTTTCTTTGCATGTGTATGTGTTATTTATGTATGTGTTGAATTTTGAAAGATGTACATTTGTGACTGATATTAACATAGTGCTGCCTATATTTGGCAGTCTTTTTTTTCTGTCTTTTTGTCCGTGTGTCCTGTGCAGGTCCATGAGGAAGAAGATGAGGGTCGCTGGTGAAGAAGATGACGGGCAGCTTTCGTCGATTTAAAAGTTAAGTAGTTGTAAATTTTACCCCCTCTTGAACTCGGGTCTGAAAAGTTGGATCACTGTCCTCTTTTCAGATCTGGGGGCAGGACAACCGTGTTGTTTTGTTTGATGTAGTGTGGGCCCTTGTCTCTGTGTTGAAGTCTAAGAGTTTATTTCCGAAACCCGCGATCTTGCCATTTGGAACACTTGCGCAAAATGTCTGAAATTGTGCGACTGAAAATTCTGATATTTTGGGAGCTTTATTGTCTCCAACAAGTGGAAATTGAGTGGGCGCAGCATGAAAAGCATAACGAAATCATAGCATCGCGTCTGGCTGGAAGTGAACTCTTTCTTTGCATGTGTATGTGTTATTTATGTATGTGTTGAATTTTGAAAGATGTACATTTGTGACTGATATTAACATAGTGCTGCCTATATTTGGCAGTCTTTTTTTTCTGTCTTTTTGTCCGTGTGTCCTGTGCAGGTCCATGAGGAAGAAGATGAGGGTCGCTGGTGAAGAAGATGACGGGCAGCTTTCGTCGATTTAAAAGTTAAGTAGTTGTAAATTTTACCCCCTCTTGAACTCGGGTCTGAAAAGTTGGATCACTGTCCTCTTTTCAGATCTGGGGGCAGGACAACCGTGTTGTTTTGTTTGATGTAGTGTGGGCCCTTGTCTCTGTGTTGAAGTCTAAGAGTTTATTTCCGAAACCCGCGATCTTGCCATTTGGAACACTTGCGCAAAATGTCTGAAATTGTGCGACTGAAAATTCTGATATTTTGGGAGCTTTATTGTCTCCAACAAGTGGAAATTGAGTGGGCGCAGCATGAAAAGCATAACGAAATCATAGCATCGCGTCTGGCTGGAAGTGAACTCTTTCTTTGCATGTGTATGTGTTATTTATGTATGTGTTGAATTTTGAAAGATGTACATTTGTGACTGATATTAACATAGTGCTGCCTATATTTGGCAGTCTTTTTTTTCTGTCTTTTTGTCCGTGTGTCCTGTGCAGGTCCATGAGGAAGAAGATGAGGGTCGCTGGTGAAGAAGATGACGGGCAGCTTTCGTCGATTTAAAAGTTAAGTAGTTGTAAATTTTACCCCCTCTTGAACTCGGGTCTGAAAAGTTGGATCACTGTCCTCTTTTCAGATCTGGGGGCAGGACAACCGTGTTGTTTTGTTTGATGTAGTGTGGGCCCTTGTCTCTGTGTTGAAGTCTAAGAGTTTATTTCCGAAACCCGCGATCTTGCCATTTGGAACACTTGCGCAAAATGTCTGAAATTGTGCGACTGAAAATTCTGATATTTTGGGAGCTTTATTGTCTCCAACAAGTGGAAATTGAGTGGGCGCAGCATGAAAAGCATAACGAAATCATAGCATCGCGTCTGGCTGGAAGTGAACTCTTTCTTTGCATGTGTATGTGTTATTGATGTATGTGTTGAATTTTGAAAGATGTACATTTGTGACTGATATTAACATAGTGCTGCCTATATTTGGCAGTCTTTTTTTTCTGTCTTTTTGTCCGTGTGTCCTGTGCAGGTCCATGAGGAAGAAGATGAGGGTCGCTGGTGAAGAAGATGACGGGCAGCTTTCGTCGATTTAAAAGTTAAGTAGTTGTAAATTTTACCCCCTCTTGAACTCGGGTCTGAAAAGTTGGATCACTGTCCTCTTTTCAGATCTGGGGGCAGGACAACCGTGTTGTTTTGTTTGATGTAGTGTGGGCCCTTGTCTCTGTGTTGAAGTCTAAGAGTTTATTTCCGAAACCCGCGATCTTGCCATTTGGAACACTTGCGCAAAATGTCTGAAATTGTGCGACTGAAAATTCTGATATTTTGGGAGCTTTATTGTCTCCAACAAGTGGAAATTGAGTGGGCGCAGCATGAAAAGCATAACGAAATCATAGCATCGCGTCTGGCTGGAAGTGAACTCTTTCTTTGCATGTGTATGTGTTATTTATGTATGTGTTGAATTTTGAAAGATGTACATTTGTGACTGATATTAACATAGTGCTGCCTATATTTGGCAGTCTTTTTTTTCTGTCTTTTTGTCCGTGTGTCCTGTGCAGGTCCATGAGGAAGAAGATGAGGGTCGCTGGTGAAGAAGATGACGGGCAGCTTTCGTCGATTTAAAAGTTAAGTAGTTGTAAATTTTACCCCCTCTTGAACTCGGGTCTGAAAAGTTGGATCACTGTCCTCTTTTCAGATCTGGGGGCAGGACAACCGTGTTGTTTTGTTTGATGTAGTGTGGGCCCTTGTCTCTGTGTTGAAGTCTAAGAGTTTATTTCCGAAACCCGCGATCTTGCCATTTGGAACACTTGCGCAAAATGTCTGAAATTGTGCGACTGAAAATTCTGATATTTTGGGAGCTTTATTGTCTCCAACAAGTGGAAATTGAGTGGGCGCAGCATGAAAAGCATAACGAAATCATAGCATCGCGTCTGGCTGGAAGTGAACTCTTTCTTTGCATGTGTATGTGTTATTTATGTATGTGTTGAATTTTGAAAGATGTACATTTGTGACTGATATTAACATAGTGCTGCCTATATTTGGCAGTCTTTTTTTTCTGTCTTTTTGTCCGTGTGTCCTGTGCAGGTCCATGAGGAAGAAGATGAGGGTCGCTGGTGAAGAAGATGACGGGCAGCTTTCGTCGATTTAAAAGTTAAGTAGTTGTAAATTTTACCCCCTCTTGAACTCGGGTCTGAAAAGTTGGATCACTGTCCTCTTTTCAGATCTGGGGGCAGGACAACCGTGTTGTTTTGTTTGATGTAGTGTGGGCCCTTGTCTCTGTGTTGAAGTCTAAGAGTTTATTTCCGAAACCCGCGATCTTGCCATTTGGAACACTTGCGCAAAATGTCTGAAATTGTGCGACTGAAAATTCTGATATTTTGGGAGCTTTATTGTCTCCAACAAGTGGAAATTGAGTGGGCGCAGCATGAAAAGCATAACGAAATCATAGCATCGCGTCTGGCTGGAAGTGAACTCTTTCTTTGCATGTGTATGTGTTATTTATGTATGTGTTGAATTTTGAAAGATGTACATTTGTGACTGATATTAACATAGTGCTGCCTATATTTGGCAGTCTTTTTTTTCTGTCTTTTTGTCCGTGTGTCCTGTGCAGGTCCATGAGGAAGAAGATGAGGGTCGCTGGTGAAGAAGATGACGGGCAGCTTTCGTCGATTTAAAAGTTAAGTAGTTGTAAATTTTACCCCCTCTTGAACTCGGGTCTGAAAAGTTGGATCACTGTCCTCTTTTCAGATCTGGGGGCAGGACAACCGTGTTGTTTTGTTTGATGTAGTGTGGGCCCTTGTCTCTGTGTTGAAGTCTAAGAGTTTATTTCCGAAACCCGCGATCTTGCCATTTGGAACACTTGCGCAAAATGTCTGAAATTGTGCGACTGAAAATTCTGATATTTTGGGAGCTTTATTGTCTCCAACAAGTGGAAATTGAGTGGGCGCAGCATGAAAAGCATAACGAAATCATAGCATCGCGTCTGGCTGGAAGTGAACTCTTTCTTTGCATGTGTATGTGTTATTTATGTATGTGTTGAATTTTGAAAGATGTACATTTGTGACTGATATTAACATAGTGCTGCCTATATTTGGCAGTCTTTTTTTTCTGTCTTTTTGTCCGTGTGTCCTGTGCAGGTCCATGAGGAAGAAGATGAGGGTCGCTGGTGAAGAAGATGACGGGCAGCTTTCGTCGATTTAAAAGTTAAGTAGTTGTAAATTTTACCCCCTCTTGAACTCGGGTCTGAAAAGTTGGATCACTGTCCTCTTTTCAGATCTGGGGGCAGGACAACCGTGTTGTTTTGTTTGATGTAGTGTGGGCCCTTGTCTCTGTGTTGAAGTCTAAGAGTTTATTTCCGAAACCCGCGATCTTGCCATTTGGAACACTTGCGCAAAATGTCTGAAATTGTGCGACTGAAAATTCTGATATTTTGGGAGCTTTATTGTCTCCAACAAGTGGAAATTGAGTGGGCGCAGCATGAAAAGCATAACGAAATCATAGCATCGCGTCTGGCTGGAAGTGAACTCTTTCTTTGCATGTGTATGTGTTATTTATGTATGTGTTGAATTTTGAAAGATGTACATTTGTGACTGATATTAACATAGTGCTGCCTATATTTGGCAGTCTTTTTTTTCTGTCTTTTTGTCCGTGTGTCCTGTGCAGGTCCATGAGGAAGAAGATGAGGGTCGCTGGTGAAGAAGATGACGGGCAGCTTTCGTCGATTTAAAAGTTAAGTAGTTGTAAATTTTACCCCCTCTTGAACTCGGGTCTGAAAAGTTGGATCACTGTCCTCTTTTCAGATCTGGGGGCAGGACAACCGTGTTGTTTTGTTTGATGTAGTGTGGGCCCTTGTCTCTGTGTTGAAGTCTAAGAGTTTATTTCCGAAACCCGCGATCTTGCCATTTGGAACACTTGCGCAAAATGTCTGAAATTGTGCGACTGAAAATTCTGATATTTTGGGAGCTTTATTGTCTCCAACAAGTGGAAATTGAGTGGGCGCAGCATGAAAAGCATAACGAAATCATAGCATCGCGTCTGGCTGGAAGTGAACTCTTTCTTTGCATGTGTATGTGTTATTTATGTATGTGTTGAATTTTGAAAGATGTACATTTGTGACTGATATTAACATAGTGCTGCCTATATTTGGCAGTCTTTTTTTCTGTCTTTTTGTCCGTGTGTCCTGTGCAGGTCCATGAGGAAGAAGATGAGGGTCGCTGGTGAAGAAGATGACGGGCAGCTTTCGTCGATTTAAAAGTTAAGTAGTTGTAAATTTTACCCCCTCTTGAACTCGGGTCTGAAAAGTTGGATCACTGTCCTCTTTTCAGATCTGGGGGCAGGACAACCGTGTTGTTTTGTTTGATGTAGTGTGGGCCCTTGTCTCTGTGTTGAAGTCTAAGAGTTTATTTCCGAAACCCGCGATCTTGCCATTTGGAACACTTGCGCAAAATGTCTGAAATTGTGCGACTGAAAATTCTGATATTTTGGGAGCTTTATTGTCTCCAACAAGTGGAAATTGAGTGGGCGCAGCATGAAAAGCATAACGAAATCATAGCATCGCGTCTGGCTGGAAGTGAACTCTTTCTTTGCATGTGTATGTGTTATTTATGTATGTGTTGAATTTTGAAAGATGTACATTTGTGACTGATATTAACATAGTGCTGCCTATATTTGGCAGTCTTTTTTTTCTGTCTTTTTGTCCGTGTGTCCTGTGCAGGTCCATGAGGAAGAAGATGAGGGTCGCTGGTGAAGAAGATGACGGGCAGCTTTCGTCGATTTAAAAGTTAAGTAGTTGTAAATTTTACCCCCTCTTGAACTCGGGTCTGAAAAGTTGGATCACTGTCCTCTTTTCAGATCTGGGGGCAGGACAACCGTGTTGTTTTGTTTGATGTAGTGTGGGCCCTTGTCTCTGTGTTGAAGTCTAAGAGTTTATTTCCGAAACCCGCGATCTTGCCATTTGGAACACTTGCGCAAAATGTCTGAAATTGTGCGACTGAAAATTCTGATATTTTGGGAGCTTTATTGTCTCCAACAAGTGGAAATTGAGTGGGCGCAGCATGAAAAGCATAACGAAATCATAGCATCGCGTCTGGCTGGAAGTGAACTCTTTCTTTGCATGTGTATGTGTTATTTATGTATGTGTTGAATTTTGAAAGATGTACATTTGTGACTGATATTAACATAGTGCTGCCTATATTTGGCAGTCTTTTTTTTCTGTCTTTTTGTCCGTGTGTCCTGTGCAGGTCCATGAGGAAGAAGATGAGGGTCGCTGGTGAAGAAGATGACGGGCAGCTTTCGTCGATTTAAAAGTTAAGTAGTTGTAAATTTTACCCCCTCTTGAACTCGGGTCTGAAAAGTTGGATCACTGTCCTCTTTTCAGATCTGGGGGCAGGACAACCGTGTTGTTTTGTTTGATGTAGTGTGGGCCCTTGTCTCTGTGTTGAAGTCTAAGAGTTTATTTCCGAAACCCGCGATCTTGCCATTTGGAACACTTGCGCAAAATGTCTGAAATTGTGCGACTGAAAATTCTGATATTTTGGGAGCTTTATTGTCTCCAACAAGTGGAAATTGAGTGGGCGCAGCATGAAAAGCATAACGAAATCATAGCATCGCGTCTGGCTGGAAGTGAACTCTTTCTTTGCATGTGTATGTGTTATTTATGTATGTGTTGAATTTTGAAAGATGTACATTTGTGACTGATATTAACATAGTGCTGCCTATATTTGGCAGTCTTTTTTTTCTGTCTTTTTGTCCGTGTGTCCTGTGCAGGTCCATGAGGAAGAAGATGAGGGTCGCTGGTGAAGAAGATGACGGGCAGCTTTCGTCGATTTAAAAGTTAAGTAGTTGTAAATTTTACCCCCTCTTGAACTCGGGTCTGAAAAGTTGGATCACTGTCCTCTTTTCAGATCTGGGGGCAGGACAACCGTGTTGTTTTGTTTGATGTAGTGTGGGCCCTTGTCTCTGTGTTGAAGTCTAAGAGTTTATTTCCGAAACCCGCGATCTTGCCATTTGGAACACTTGCGCAAAATGTCTGAAATTGTGCGACTGAAAATTCTGATATTTTGGGAGCTTTATTGTCTCCAACAAGTGGAAATTGAGTGGGCGCAGCATGAAAAGCATAACGAAATCATAGCATCGCGTCTGGCTGGAAGTGAACTCTTTCTTTGCATGTGTATGTGTTATTTATGTATGTGTTGAATTTTGAAAGATGTACATTTGTGACTGATATTAACATAGTGCTGCCTATATTTGGCAGTCTTTTTTTTCTGTCTTTTTGTCCGTGTGTCCTGTGCAGGTCCATGAGGAAGAAGATGAGGGTCGCTGGTGAAGAAGATGACGGGCAGCTTTCGTCGATTTAAAAGTTAAGTAGTTGTAAATTTTACCCCCTCTTGAACTCGGGTCTGAAAAGTTGGATCACTGTCCTCTTTTCAGATCTGGGGGCAGGACAACCGTGTTGTTTTGTTTGATGTAGTGTGGGCCCTTGTCTCTGTGTTGAAGTCTAAGAGTTTATTTCCGAAACCCGCGATCTTGCCATTTGGAACACTTGCGCAAAATGTCTGAAATTGTGCGACTGAAAATTCTGATATTTTGGGAGCTTTATTGTCTCCAACAAGTGGAAATTGAGTGGGCGCAGCATGAAAAGCATAACGAAATCATAGCATCGCGTCTGGCTGGAAGTGAACTCTTTCTTTGCATGTGTATGTGTTATTTATGTATGTGTTGAATTTTGAAAGATGTACATTTGTGACTGATATTAACATAGTGCTGCCTATATTTGGCAGTCTTTTTTTTCTGTCTTTTTGTCCGTGTGTCCTGTGCAGGTCCATGAGGAAGAAGATGAGGGTCGCTGGTGAAGAAGATGACGGGCAGCTTTCGTCGATTTAAAAGTTAAGTAGTTGTAAATTTTACCCCCTCTTGAACTCGGGTCTGAAAAGTTGGATCACTGTCCTCTTTTCAGATCTGGGGGCAGGACAACCGTGTTGTTTTGTTTGATGTAGTGTGGGCCCTTGTCTCTGTGTTGAAGTCTAAGAGTTTATTTCCGAAACCCGCGATCTTGCCATTTGGAACACTTGCGCAAAATGTCTGAAATTGTGCGACTGAAAATTCTGATATTTTGGGAGCTTTATTGTCTCCAACAAGTGGAAATTGAGTGGGCGCAGCATGAAAAGCATAACGAAATCATAGCATCGCGTCTGGCTGGAAGTGAACTCTTTCTTTGCATGTGTATGTGTTATTGATGTATGTGTTGAATTTTGAAAGATGTACATTTGTGACTGATATTAACATAGTGCTGCCTATATTTGGCAGTCTTTTTTTTCTGTCTTTTTGTCCGTGTGTCCTGTGCAGGTCCATGAGGAAGAAGATGAGGGTCGCTGGTGAAGAAGATGACGGGCAGCTTTCGTCGATTTAAAAGTTAAGTAGTTGTAAATTTTACCCCCTCTTGAACTCGGGTCTGAAAAGTTGGATCACTGTCCTCTTTTCAGATCTGGGGGCAGGACAACCGTGTTGTTTTGTTTGATGTAGTGTGGGCCTTGTCTCTGTGTTGAAGTCTAAGAGTTTATTTCCGAAACCGCGATCTTGCCATTTGGAACACTTGCGCAAAATGTCTGAAATTGTGCGACTGAAAATTCTGATATTTTGGGAGCTTTATTGTCTCCAACAAGTGGAAATTGAGTGGGGCGCAGCATGAAAAGCATAACGAAATCATAGCATCGCGTCTGGCTGGAAGTGAACTCTTTCTTTGCATGTGTATGTGTTATTTATGTATGTGTTGAATTTTGAAAGATGTACATTTGTGACTGATATTAACATAGTGCTGCCTATATTTGGCAGTCTTTTTTTCTGTCTTTTGTGTCCGTGTGTTGTGCAGGTCCATGAGGAAGAAGATGAGGGTCGCTGGTGAAGAAGATGACGGGCAGCTTTCGTCGATTTAAAAGTTAAGTAGTTGTAAATTTTACCCCCTCTTGAACTCGGGTCTGAAAAGTTGGATCACTGTCCTTTTTTCAGATCTGGGGGCAGGACAACCGTGTTGTTTTGTTTGATGTAGTGTGGGCCCTTGTCTCTGTGTTGAAGTCTAAGAGTTTATTTCCGAAACCCGCGATCTTGCCATTTGGAACACTTGCGCAAAATGTCTGAAATTGTGCGACTGAAAATTCTGATATTTTGGGAGCTTTATTGTCTCCAACAAGTGGAAATTGAGTGGCGCGCGCAGCATGAAAAGCATAACGAAATCATAGCATCGCGTCTGGCTGGAAGTGAACTCTTTCTTTGCATGTGTATGTTGTTATTTATGTATGTGTTGAATTTTGAAAGATGTACATTTGTGACTGATATTAACATAGTGCTGCCTATATTTGGCAGTCTTTTTTTTCTGTCTTTTTGTCCGTGTGTCCTGTGCAGGTCCATGAGGAAGAAGATGAGGGTCGCTGTGTGAAGAAGATGACGGGCAGCTTTCGTCGATTTAAAAGTTAAGTAGTTGTAAATTTTACCCCCTCTTGAACTCGGGTCTGAAAAGTTGGATCACTGTCCTCTTTTCAGATCTGGGGGCAGGACAACCGTGTTGTTTTGTTTGATGTAGTGTGGGGCCCTTGTCTCTGTGTTGAAGTCTAAGAGTTTATTTCCGAAAACCCGCGATCTTGCCATTTGGAACACTTGCGCAAAATGTCTGAAATTGTGCGACTGAAAATTCTGATATTTTGGGAGCTTTATTGTCTCCAACAAGTGGAAATTGAGTGGGCGCAGCATGAAAAGCATAACGAAATCATATAGCATCGCGTCTGGCTGGAAGTGAACTCTTTCTTTGCATGTGTATGTGTTATTGATGTATGTGTTGATTTTGAAAGATGTACATTTGTGACTGATATTAACATAGTGCTGCCTATATTTGGCAGTCTTTTTTTCTGTCTTTTTGTCCGTGTGTCCTGTGCAGGTCCATGAGGAAGAAGATGAGGGTCGCTGGTGAAGAAGATGACGGGCAGCTTTTTCGTCGATTTAAAAGTTAAGTAGTTGTAAATTTTACCCCCTCTTGAAACTCGGGTCTGAAAAGTTGGATCACTGTCCTCTTTTCAGATCTGGGGGGCAGGACAACGTGTGTTTTGTTTGATGTAGTGTGGGCCCTTGTTCTCTGTGTGGAAGTCTAAGAGTTTATTTCCGAAACCCGCGATCTTGCCATTTGGAACACTTGCGCAAAATGTCTGAAATTGTGCCGACTGAAAATTCTGATATTTTGGGAGCTTATTGTCTCCAACAAGTGGAAATGAGTGGGCGCAGCATGAAAAGCATAACGAAATCATAGCATGCGTCTGGCTGGAAGTGAACTCTTTCTTTGCATGTGTATGTGTATTGATGTATGTGTTGAATTTTGAAAGATGTACATTTGTGACTGATATTAACATAGTGCTGCTATATTATTGGCAGTTTTTTTTTCTGTCTTTTGTCCGTGTGTCCTGTGCAGGTCATGAGGAAGAAGATGTAGGGTCGCTGGTGAAGAAGATGACGGGCAGCTTTCGTCGATTTAAAAGTTAAGTAGTTGTAAATTTTACCCCTCTTGAACTCGGGTCTGAAAAGTTGGATCACCGTCATCTTTTCAGATCTGGGGCAGGACAACCGTGTGTGGTGTTTGATGTAGTGTGGGCCC